>NW_027507758.1:485444929-485742429 GCF_037356315.1 Lithobates pipiens
AAGTGGAGACTATTCTTGTAAATCTGCAGTACTATTTGTTTTAGAGGCAAGCGGGTATAGGCTCAAGTAGTAAAGACTGGCCAGTCATTATGGGCATTACATTAAATAAGGGAATGAAGGGTGAGAGGCCTTCAGAAAATGCCCAGTGCAAGATGAGCGCTAAAAAATATATGAACCGAAGGTACGGTTCCACCTACCCTGAGCCAATAGATAAAATAGGTAAAATGGACAAAGGGAACAGCTAAATCTTTAAAATCTGAAGGGACTTTTGATTTAAAAGTATGGCAAACTTGTCTGCATGATTATGGCCCACTAATGTGCAGTGAAGGAACGTGCAGAATAGGTTGCAAATGGGAGACAGACGCTAAAGTAGCAAATCAAACTGGCTTGACGGAGATGTTTAATAAAAGTACTCTCCAAATTTACTACATCTGGCCAGAAGACACTGTCGAGGATGACCCCCCCCCCCCCCTCAAATTATGTGGCAACCAGCTTGGCTTTAAGGGGTCCATCCACAAAAGCACAAGAATTAGATTACATGAAACACACAAAAGATGAGCAGGGCAATAAAGTGGTGAGCAGAGGGTTTAACAGCCCCATATCAACCTACAAAGAGGGATTTGGCTCCACCCATTTGGTCCCTGTCACAGAGCAATCTGTTGCTGTTTATCCTGTCAGAACCCAAGTAGTTTTTGGGTAATGCTGTTGACAGCAAGTCTCAAATTATATAGCATGTACCTTTTAGACAAAGAAATTAGAGCCATATTAGAGGGATTGGGAGATCCTAGAAAGAATCCAATTGGATTTGCAAACAAACTTAGGTATTTTTTTTAATAAGGGTAAATCCACTTTGCACTGCAAGTGCACTTGAAATTGCAGTCGCTGTAGATCTGAGGGGAACATGCAAGGAAAATAAAAATACAGCATTTTAGCTTGCACATGATTGGATGATAAAATCAGCAGAGCTTCCCTCATTTCAGATCTTCCGCTCAGTTCTACAGCAACTGAACTTCCAAGTGCACTTTTAGTGCAAAGTGGATTTCCCTTTAGAAAATAACCCCCTTAGGGCTGCAGAAGAAGCATACGAGGCTTCCGCTACTGACATTCATCAGCTTCTTATTAAAAGCAGTGGAAAGCAACATGTCTGGGTATTTACTTAAAGAATGTGGCATAGATGTCACAAATCAAGATATGGTTAGTGGACAGGTTTGTGATCACAGTTCTCTGCCAAAAGCAGTGGATCAGGCAATAGGAAAATGAAATGCCAGTATCAATCATGTTAAATAGGGGAGACAATGGTCCCGAGGCCAGAGTAAAAGTATTTTTAATTTCGAGGCTTTACCTCCAGAATTATCATCTACAAATGTTATCTCTGGTGTTGGCCTAACCGGGACCTCTACTGATTTGGTAGAGTCCAAGCCACTTAAAGAGGAAGTAAACCCTAATGGGTTTACTTCCTCTTTGATTCCCTGCAAAGGTAAAGCATAATGGTCTACTATGCATCGCATAGGAGCCCATTAATGTGTCACTTACCTGACACAGGAGCCAGCGAAGTCGCCGCTGTACCCTGTAGTCCGGAGCATCCATCTTCTCGGTGGGTCTCGCTGCTGCGCCGCTGTCATTCAGCGAAGCTGCAATGACGTCACTCCCGCGCATGCGCACGGGAGCCGCCACTCGCGGCATATCGCCATTGACAGCGGCGCGCTCAGTGCACCTGCGCGCCGCTGTCTACGGCGAATGCAGCATAGACAGCAGTGCCCGTCTTTCGGCAAATATCTCCTAAACCGTGTAGGTTAAGGAGATTTATTTCTTGGACCTACAGGTAAGCCTTAATCTAGCCTTACCTGTAGGTCTTTCGAGAGCCAGTAACAATATAAATTGAGGTAGGCACCCCAATCTTGCACAACCACCGCACTTTACTAAGTGAAATACCTGCCTCCAGCACCCGATTTACAATGATTAATCTTGTAAATGCTTTCTTTTTTGGTGCCCCTACACCCAGATTGCTGGCACCTTCTTTTACCCATGATGCCCAAAAGTTAGCATGGACAAGATTGCCCCAAGGCTGTGTGAGTAGCCCCTCTGAATAGAATACTGCATTAAAGTATTGGACCAATGGTCCCCCCCTCACACCCAAACACAGTTTAACTTCAGTACATAGAGGATTTGTTCTGATACAAAGGACATCTGTAGCAGAGAACCAGTAAGCATGTCATGTCTCTCTATGACAGAAACAACAAAGTTAGCAAAAATAAGCTACAATACTGCCAAGAGAAAGTGATCTTCCTGGGTCACTGCATTTCACATGGAATCCATCACCTAACCACAGATGTCAGCTGTATTCAAAGCATGTAATCTCCTAGAGAATCAAAGGAGGAACGTTTACACTGACAGCAGATATGCATTTGGAATAGCTCACGATTTTGGGCCTATTTGGAAAGCACAGAACTTTCTGACTAGTGCAGGGAAACCAGTGAGACATGCAAATCTCATAGAATGGCTATTTGAGGCCTTTCATAAACCAGCAGAAGTTGCTATCTTGAAGGTAAAAGGACATGCAAGGGGAAATGACATGACAGCCAGAGGGAATGTTTTAGCGGACCAAGTGGCAAAGAATGCTCCCCTTATGGCATTTGGAGTAACACCCACTGTAGGGGTCGCCCAGGTAGTGGGGACAGATTTCCCTCATCAAGAGCAGTGGGATATAGAAACTTTAATTCAGTTACAGAACTGGGTCCCTGATGGAGAGGGATAAGTGGATCAAATGTAATGCTACCCAAAATCAGCATGGCATGTGGAGCGCTGACAACAGGCAGTGTCTACCCAGGAGTTTGTACACAGTTTTAACACAACTGGAACATAGAGTCAATCATCTTGCTATGGGCGCCAAGGTGGCACTTACTGACTACTATTGGATAGCACCTGGATTAAGTGTACTTGCAGCCAGGTTTTGTGCTTCATGTCTCACTTGTGCTCTGTACAATACAGGGAGGCCTGTCCACGTTCCCCAAAAGCATTCTCCAAAACAAGATTTCCCTTTCCAAAGAATTCAAATAGACTACTAGTGTTGAAATTTTTTCAGGTTGGGCTGAGTGCTGGCCGGTAGCTAAGCAAATGCAAAAAACAGCAAAGAAAATTTTGAATTAGTTTGTAGAAATGGAGTTCCTTAAAACTATTGAGAGTGACAGAGAAACCCATTTTACTGGGGAGGTAATGAAAGAGGTAATGGAAGCCCTTCACATACAGCAAAGCTTTCTATACACCTTATCCACAAAGTACTGGTAAAGTTGAGAGATTTAATGGAATTTTGAAAAACAGATGTGCAAAACTTAAAGCAGATACAGGAAAAGGATGGGTTGAAGCTTTGCCATTAGCCCTAGATTCTGGACGAACTACCCCTTAACGTCTACATGGACTGTCCCCTATGAGATTTTATTTGGAGGGCCTAAAACAGGGCTATATTTTCCCCAGCCATTGCAGGCTTCTCACTCAGGTATTCACAGAATCTAACCTGGTTACTGGGCGGTGGTCAAGCGACACATCAGAAAGCTGCTACAATCAAATTTTGATGGACCACATTTGGTGCTTTTGACAACTGGTTCCAGTGTCAAGTTGGAAGGAAAACCCACCTGGATTCATGCCAGTCACTGCAAGAAAATCCTGAAGTGATGACATCCTTAGAATTGAAAAAGGTTTCTTTTCCTGTTTTTGAGAACTGAGACGTGGAAAAATAACCCTTTCATCCAAATGTTAAAATTGTATGCAAAGCATAGCAATGCTAGTAACTGCTGGGTGTGTTCTCATCCCCAAACAGGAACAATACCCATGATAGCAATGCCTCTAAAACATCACTGATCTAAACAGGGCCAGAATACATGGCTCAGTCTCCACAGCTAATGAGCACAGATCAGTAACTTTGGTTTCAAAACCCAGACACTTCACAGATTTGTCTAAACATTATATGCCCATTTAACACTAAATATACACGGTCGGGCAATTCAGATTGCACTGGAGCAAAGATTGACCAATTGTCAGCCTAAGGACCAGAGGTCTTTTCCAATTTCGCACTGCGCTGCTTTAACTGGTAATTGCGCAGTCATGCAATGTTGAACCCAAACTAAATTTGCGTCCTTTTCTTCCCACAAATAGAGCTTTCTTTTGATGGTATTTGATTGCCTCTACGATTTTTATTTTTTACGATATAAATGGAAAAAGACTGAAAATTTTGAAGAAAAAAAAAAAAAGATATTTTCTACATTTTGTTGTAAGAAAAAAATCGAATAAAAACCTCAATTTTAGTCATACATTTAGGCCAAAATGTATTCAGCCACATGTCTTTAGTAAAAAAAAAAAAAAAAAAAAAAATGTCACTAAGCGTATACTTATTGGTTTGCGCAAAAGTTATAGCGTCTACAATCTAGAGTACATTTTCTGGAATTTACACAACTTTTAATTTATGACTCAATTTATGACTCATTTCTTGAGGGGCTAAAATGGCAGGGCAGTAAACCCCCCCCCCCCCCCAAATGACCCCATTTTGGAAAGTAGACACCAAGGAAATTGCTGAGAGGCATGTTGAGCCCATTGAATATTTTTTTTGTCCCGAGTGATTGAATAATGACAAAAAAAAAAAGTTTACAAAAAGTTGTCACTAAATGATATATTGCTCACACATGCCATAGTTATATGTGGAATTGCACCCCAAAATATATTCTGTTGCTTCTCCCGAGTACGGGGATACCACATGTGTGGGACTTTTTGGGAGTCTAGCCGCGTACCGCACCCCAAAAACCAATCACCGCCTTCAGGATTTCTAAGGGTGCAAATTTTTGATTTCACCCCTCACTACCTATCACAGTTTCAAAGGCCATAAAATGCCAAAATAACACAAACCCCCCCCCCTCTCAAATGACGCCATTTTGGAAAGTAGACACCCCAAGCTACTTACTGAGAGGCATGTTGAGTCCATGGAATATTTTATATTTTGCCACAAGTTGCGGGAATATTACAAACTTTTTTTTGTTTTTGCACAAAGTTGTGACTAAATGATATATTGCTCACACATGCTATGGGCATAAGTGAAATTATACCCCAAAATACATTCTGCTGCTTCTCCACATGTGGGGGATTTTTTGGGAGCCCAGCCGCATATGGGACCTCGAAAACCCAAGCACCACCTTCAGGATTTAAATATAAAACGCTACCCAAAAAAACTGTTAGCGATCGCAGGGATCAGGCCTGACTCTGCGAACGCTGCAGTTATGTGTTTAGTGTTTTGTAAGTGACAGTGATCGATCGATACTGCACTTGGGTGGGCTGTGCGGAGGGGCAAAACACAGGTGCTAGCAGGTATCTGGGCTGATCCCGCTAACAATGCTTTTTTTGGAACCCTAAACTGCTGGGGACGCTAGTATAGATCTGATCAGATCAGATATTGATCTGTTCAGATACTATCCCACTACGGGAGGTCAGGTACGTGCTTGTGCCTGTCCGTGCCATTGTGCCAACGTATAATTACATGCGGCGGTCCTAAAGTGGTTAAGGAAGAAACTATGCTTAGTATTAATTAGAGGTCGACCGATATATCGGCCGGCCGATATATCGGCCGATATTTGCCGTTTAAATAATCGGCATCGGCCGATTGTTCTGATAAAAAGCCGATTCTACAGCGGGACGTCGTCATAGCAACCCTTTCCTCCTCTCTGGGCAGACTGCCAAGAAAAGAACTAAATGATACAATGTTTACACTTCAATGAATGAAGTCATCTCAGTGTGTAGAAGTTCTCAGTTTAACCATTTAAAGACAATCTTTTCTGACACTTGTTGCTTACAAGTAAAAATCCTGTATTTTCTGCCAGAAAATCACTTAGACCCCCCAAAAATTATATATATTTTTTTAGCAGAGATCCTAGGGAATAAAATAGCGGTTGTTGCAATATTTTATGTCACACGGCATTTGCACAGAGGTCTTTCAAATGCATTTTTTTGGGGAAAAAAATACACCATTTAAAATATAAAAATAAAATAAAAACAGTAAAGTTAGCCCATTTTTTTTTTTTTTTTGTCCAAAAGTTTTGACTACCCGTTTTTATTTAATATATAGGTTTTTTTTTTTTTTTAATCTAGATCATACATACAACTAAACTGATTGGAGGTTTGTTTTGTTTAATAAATGTTTAAGTGTAAGAAATTTTCTGTATCACTGAAGGCTGCTTTCACACTGGAGCGGGCAGGCGTTGATGGTAAAACGCAAGTTTTAGCGGCTCTTTACCATCATTTTAGCGGTGCTATTTGGCTGCTAGTGGGGCACATATAACCCAGCTAGCGGCCAAGGAAGAGGTTAAATGCGCCCATGAAGCACCGCTGCCAAATCGCATTGCATGCGCTTCGGCAGTGGTGCCCATTCATATCAATGGGCAGGAGTGGTGGAGGAACGGTATACACCACTCCAAACGTGCTGCTTGCAGGACTTTTTTTTTTAAGATCCTGCCAGCGCATCGCCTCCGTGTGAAAGCACTCTGTCTTTCACACAGACTGCAGGGGAGCCATTTTGCAGGCACTTTACAGGCGCTATTTTTAGCCCAAAAGCGCCTTAAAAAATGCCCCAGTGGGAAAGGTGTGTTAGATCAAGGGGGATTAAAAAATAAATAAGTAAAATAAAAATCGGCCTAACATATCGGCCCAAAAAAATCGGCATCATATATCGGCTATCGGCCGCCATGATTTCTAAATATCGGCATCGGCCAGAGAAAAACCCATATCGGTCGACCTCTAGTATTAATATATCCCAGATCCAGAACTAAATAGAACCCTTGATACATAGCTCCCAACTGTCCCCGATTTCAAGGGACTGTCCTCGATTTGGAGCAATGCCCCTCGGTCCCTCTTTCCCCCCCATTTTGGTACGATCTATATAGTTGTATATAAAATGCACTTTTTATCTTTCAAAAAAGGTGTTTGCCAGTGCTAAACCTTTCAACCAATTTCTAAATTGCTGCATTTGTAAATTTTAAAAGCCAATATCAAAAGGAATAGTAGTTAAGGTCTCATTTCTTGAGACCCCAACATGCCAGAAAAGTACAAATGGCCCCTTTTTTGGAAAGGAGAAATTCCAATGTATTTAACCACTTGACCACTGGGCACTTAAACACCCTTAATAACCAGACCAATTTTCAGCTTTCGGTGCTCTCACATTTTGAATGACAATTACTCAGTCATGCAACACTGGACCTATATGAAATTTTTGTCCTTTTTTCACACAAATAGAGCTTTCTTTTGGTGGTATTTAATCACCGCTCGGTTTTTTTATTTTTTGTTCTATAAAAGAAAAAATACAGAAAATTCTGTAAAAAAAAAAGGAATTTTTCCTTGTTTCTGTTATAAAATTTAGCAGATTAGTAATTTTTTCTTCATAAATTTTGGCCAAAATTTATACCACTACATATCTTTGCTAAAAATAAGTACAAATTGGTGGATATTATTCGGTCTTTGTGAAAGTTATAGAGTCCACAAGCTATGGTGCCAATATCTGAAAATTGATCACACCTGAAGGACTGACGGCCTATTTCAATTCTTGAGACCCTAACATGCCAGAAAAGTACAAATACCCCCCAAATGACCCCTTTTTGGAAAGAAGACATTCCAAAGTATTTAGTAAGAGGCATGATGAGTTTTTTGAAGTTGTCATTTTTTCCACAATCCTTTGCAAAATCAAGATTTTTATTTACTTTTTTTTTTTTTCTCCACAAAATTGTCATATTCGTTTATTTCTCACACACAGCATATGCGCATCACAAATTACACCCCAAAACACATTCTGCTATTACTCCCGAGTACGGCGATATCACATGTGTGAGACTTTTACACAGTGTGGCCACATACAGAGGCCCAACATGCAGGGAGCGCCATCAGGCGTTCTGGAGCCCCCAGGACAATTCTGACATTTCTCTCCTACATGTAAAAATCATCATTTATTTGCTAGAAAATTACATAGAATCCCAAAACATTATATATGTTTTTTTAGCAAACACCCTGGAGAATACAATGGTGGTCGTTTTATCTCGCACGGTATTTGCGCAGCAATTTTTCGAATGCTTTTTTTTGGAAAAAAAACTGTTTTGTGCTAAAAAAAAAAAAAAAAAAAAAAAAAAAAAAACACACACACACAGTAAAGTTAGCCCAATTTTTGCATAATGTGAAAGATGAAGTTACGCTGAGTTAATAGATACCCAACATGTCACTCTTCAAAATTGCACACGCTCGTGGAATGGCGCTAAACGTCGCTACTTAAAAATCCCCATAGGCGACGATTTTTTTTTTTTTACTGGTTATATGTTTTGAGTTACAGAGGAGGTCTAGGGATAGAATTATTGCTCTCGCTCTAACGTTCGCAGCGATACCTCACATGTGTGGTTTGAACACCGTTTTCATATGTGGGCGGGACTTACGTATGCGTTCGCTTCTGCATGCGAGCACATGGGGACAGGGGCGCTTTAAAAAAAAAAAACGATTTTTTTTTTATTGTTCATTTTACTTTATTTATTTATTTTAGTTTGACATTTCCCCCCCCCCCCCCAAAATTTTTTTTTGATCACTTTTATTCCTATTACAAGGAATGTAAACATCCCTTGTAATAGGAATATGGCATGACAGGTCCTCTTTGCAGTGAGATATGGGGTCAATAAGACCCCGCATCTCACCTCTAAGCTGGGTAGTCAGAAAAAAAAAAAAAAAAAAAAAAAAAAAAGATTCTGGCTTTGATCGTATTGGAGAGTCGGTAGAAGCACCGGAGGGGGGGGGGGGGGGGGGGGGTCTATGGCTGGGTATTGCACGGTATCACCGACTATGGCTGGGTATCTCAGAGTATTGCGTTGCAGAGCATTGCGTTGCAGAGCATTGCAGAGTGTTGGCGGGTGTTGCAGGGTATTGGCGGGTGTTGCAGAGCATTGCAGAGTATTGGCGGGTGTTGCAGAGCATTGCAGAGAGTTGCAGAGTATTGCAGAGTGTTGCAGGGTATTGCAGAGTAATGGCAAGGAATTGAGGGGTTAAATTTCGGTGAGCAGCAATGTGGGCACTGCAGATGCAGCCCACAGCGCTGCCGACACCGATCTCTTCCCCCTCCGCTGTACCGATTGGTACAGAGAGGGGGGGGAGGGAGGAACCAGCGTTATAACATGACGCCGGTTTGTTTACAAGTGATCACTCCGTCATTTGACGGAGCGATCACGTGGTAATCAGCCGTGATGGCCTTCACAGATGCTCTCGTGTGCGCGCCCCAGGGGGCGCGCGAGAGCAGAATTCTGGGAGGCCATTAATTAACGGCCTCTCAGAGTTAAACAACCGCCCTGAAGCCGTTAATCGGCAATGGGTGGTTGTTAAGTGGTTAAGAGGCATGGTGAGGTTTTTTGAAGTTGTAATTTTTTCCCACAATTCTTTGTAAAAACAAGATTTTTTTTCACAAAATTGTCATTAGCAGGTTATTTCTCAAACCACAAATTACACCCCAAAAAACATTCTGCTATTACTTCCGAGTATGGCGATACCACATGTGAGACTTTTACACAGCATGGCCACATACAGAGGCCCAACATACAGGGAACGCCATCAGGCGTTCTGGAGCACCCAGGTAAATTCTGACATTTCTCCCCTACATGTAAAAATCATATTTTTTTTGCTAGAAAATTACATAGAACCCCAAAACATTATATAGATTTTTTTTTTAGCAAAGACCCTAGAAAATACAATTGCGGTCGTTGCAACTTTTTATCTCGCATGGTATTTGCGCAGCAATTTTTGTGCTTTAAAAAAAAAAAAATAACAGTAAAGTTAGCCCAATGTTTTTGCGTAATGTAAAAGATGAAGTGACACCGAGTAAATAGATACCCAACATGTCACCCTTCAATATTGCACACTCATAGAATGGCGCCAAACTTCGTTACTTAAAAATCCCCATAGGCGTAGTTTTAATTTTTTTTACTGGATACACGTTTTGAGTTACAGAGGTGGTCTAGAGCCAATATTATTGCTCTCACTCTAAAATTCACAGCGATACCTCACATGTGTGGTTTGAACACAGTTTTCATATGTGGGGGGGACTTACGTATGTGTTTGCTTCTGCATGGGAGCACATGGAGACAGGGGCGATTTAAAAAGTTTGTTTTTATTGTTCATGTTACTTTTAGTTTGACACTTTTTTCCAAAAAATACATTTTTTGATCACTTTTAGTCCTATTGCAAGGAATGTAAACATCCCTTGTAATAGGAATATGGCATGACAGATCCTCTACAATGAGATATGGGGTCAATAAGACCCCACATCTCACCTCTAGGCTGGGAAGCCTGAAATAAAATAAAAAAATACTATCCTGGCTTTGATCATAGCGGTGAGTCGGTAGAAACACCGGAGGGCGGCGGGAGGGGGGATGTCCCCTTTCGCCTCCCGTAAGAACAATCAAGCAGCGGAACAGACGCTATGATCATACTTATGGTGTAGAGAATCGCCGGCTGAAAAAGCTGATATCTGATTGATGCCTGTAGCTGCAGGCATCAGATATCCCCGCACAAAGTCAAGTATGTCATATGACAGCCGGCGGGCGGGAAGTGGTTAAAATGCTTTTCAAGACAAAGTTGTCCATTTATACAATATTTCTAACACATAGCATGTACATACCAAAAATGACACCCCAAAATAGATTTTCCTACTCCTTCGGAGTATGGTGATATCACGTGTGAGACTTCCACAGCCTGGCCACATACAGAGGCCGAGTATAGCCGAGCATGGCTGGGTATGGCAGGGTATCACCGAATATGGCAGAGTATTGTAGAGTCAATTGTTACAGAGCAGTGCTGTGAGCACTACAGATCTAGCCCACAGAGCTGCTGCTACCGATCTCTCCCCTCTCACACTATATCAATCAGTACAGAGAGGGGAGAGAGGAACTGGCGTCACATGACACTGGTTTATTTACAAGTGACCGCTCCGCCATTTGACGGAGCGATAACGTGGTAAACGGCCGAGACGAGCAGCTATTTACCGTGATCCGTCAAGTCCTCTGGACCCGGCAGTCGTGGATGTCCTCGGGTGCGCACCCCATGGGGCGCGCGAGAGGGATTCTGGGAGGATGCCCCTGTACGCCCTCACAGAGTTAAGCAACCGCCCTGTAGCAGTCACTCGGCTATGGGCCGGTTGTTAAGTGGTTAAACTAATACTTTGTTGAAGCACCTTTTGGTTTTATTTACAGCACTGTCTTTTTAGGATCTATTGGGTAGAGTCTATCAGCATGGTATATCTTGACTTGGCAATATTTACCCACTCTTCTATGCAAAAACACTCCAAAATCTGTCAGATTGCAAGGGCATCTCCTGTGCACAGCCCTCTTCAGATCACGCCACAGATTTTCAAAATCAGATTCAGATTTGGGCTCTAGCTGGGCCATTCCCAAAAACGTTAATCTTTTAGTGCAGTCAGCCATTCTTTTGTTGATTTGGATGTATGCTTTGGGTCGTTGTCATGCTGAAAGATGAAGTCCCTCTTCGTGTTCAGCTTTCTAGCAGAAGCCTTAAGGTTTTGTGCCAATATTGATTGGTATTTGGAACTGCTCATAACTCCCTCTACATTGACTAAGGCCCTTGTTCCAGTTGAAGAAAAAACAGCCCCAAAGCACATTTCTGCCGCCACCATGCTTCATTATGGGTATGGTGTTCTTTTGCACCAGACATATCTTTTGGAATTATGGCCAAAAAGTTCAACCTTGGTTTAATCAGACCATGCTTTTGAGAGACTTCAAATGCGTTCTTGCAAAATATCACTGGGCTTGGATGTTTTTTCTTCATAAGAAAAGGCTTCAGTCTTACCACTCTACACATAGCCCAAACCTATGAAGAATGCGTGAGATTGTTGTCACATGTACCACACAGACAGCATTTGCCAGATATTCCTGATGCTCATTTAATGTTGCTTTAGGCCTCTTGGCAGCATCCCTGACCAGTTTTCTTATTTTTCCATCAATTTTGGAGGGACTTTCAGTTCTTGGTAATGTCACTGTGCCATATTTTCTCCACTTGATGACCATCTTTATTCTTTTTTTATGGTATATCTAATGCCTTGGAAATTTTTTCACACACTTCTCCTGACTGATACCTTTAGACAATGAGATCCCTCTGATGCCTTGGAAGCTCTCTGTGGACCATGGCTTTTGCTGTAGGATGCGACTAAGAATATGTCAGGAAAGAACTACTAGAACAGCTGAACCTTATTTGGGGTTAATCAGAGGCACTTTAAATGATGGCAGGTGTGTACTGACTCCTATTTAACACAAGTTGGAATGCAAATGCTTAGGCTGGGTTCACACTGCTGCGGCTAGGAGACCTGGATGTGATTTGCACCGCACTGCAGTGCAAATCACATCCGATCTCTGTGCGATGCGAGTTCAGCCATACAGATAGTATGGCTGAATTCGCATCGCACCCGCTCCAAACTTGCACAGGACCCTTTTTTTTGGTCCGCAGCAGAATTGGATCGCATGGGTGTTCACACCATGTGATCCGATTCCTGTCCGAGTTTGCAGATCGCACTGCGATATGCGAACTGATCTGGGGGTGTCATTAAGGTTTCACTGACACTCCCAGCAGTCCGCATAGGGCAGTGTGAACTGCCGGCGGGAGGCATGCGATGCGGGAACCCGCCGCGGATTCGCAGCGTTCCCGCATCGCTTCAGTGTGAACCCAGCCTTAATCCTAAACTCAGCTACATCCCCAGTTATAAGAGGGCGTGCATAGTTATCCAATCACATTATTTTAGTTTCTTTTTCTTTTCCCCGCTCCTAAAAGATTTCAGCTTGTTTTTCAGTTGCGTTGTACAGTTTATAGGTCACATTAAAAAAGGTGGAAGTTTTAAAATGATTCATCTTGGTCCAATTTTTTTACATCACAGAAACCAGACGACATTTTAACAGGCGTGTGTAGACTTTTTATAACCACTGCATGTCCAATATAAAGTTGCTGAAACTTAAAATTAGTTCATGCACAACTTTGCAATTTGCATGCAACTTGAGGGCCATAGACTTCAATCCTCAAAGGTTGCATCAAAGTCGTACCTGAATGTTATACAATGCAAGAGTCGTCCATTATCACTGGTGAAAGCCAAAGTTGTATGAAAGATGCACGCACTCCAAAGTCAGTCAGAGTCCTACAAGTGCAAATGGAGCCATAGACCTTTGGAGAGAGAAATTGTGAGCTCTAAACGAGCAGGGTCCTCAGATTCCCCCCGTATTGAATTGTACAGCCACGGCCAAAAGTTTTGAGAATGACAAAAAATAAAATTTTTACAAAGTCTGCTGCTTCAGTGTTTTTAGAGATTTTTTTTCTTACAGAAATTACTATGGTATATTGAAGTATAATTACAAGCATTTCAAAAGCGTCAAAGGTTTTCATTGACGATAACATTTATGCAAAGAGTCAATATTTGCAGTGTTGACCCTTCTTTTTCAAAACCTCTGCAATTTGCCCCGGAATGTTGTTAATCACAATTTCTGGGCCACATCCTAACTTCTGGCAGCCCAATCTGGCATAATCAATGCTTGGGAGTGTCAGAATTTGTGCATTTTTTTTGTTTTTTTCACCCGCCTCTTAAGGATTGGCCACAAGTTCTCAATGGGATCAAGGTCTGGGAGGTTCCCTGGCCCATGGAGCCAAAATTTTGATGTTTTGTCATTTAGTTATCACTTTTGCCTTATGGCAAGGTGCTCCATCATGATAAAAAGGCACTGTTCCTCACCAAACTGTTCTTGGTTGTTTGGGAGAAGTTGCTCTTGGAGGATGTTTTTGTACCTGTCTTTATTCATGGCTGTGTTCTTAGGCAAAATTGTGAGTGAGCCCACTCTTGGCTGAGGACCAACCACCACTCATGAATGGTTTTAGGATGCTTTGCGGTTGGCATGACACAGGGCGGATGGTAGCACTCACCTTTTCTCCTCAGGACAAGGTTTTTTCCAGATGCCCCAATCGGAAAGGAGATTCAGAGAAAATGACTTTATCCTAATCTCCAGCAATCCAATCCTTGTACCTTTTACAAAATATCAGTCTGTCCCTTATGTTTCTCCTGGCGAGAAGTAGCCTCTTTGCCGCCCTTCTTGACAGCAGGCCATTCCTCCAAAAGTCTGCCTGCTGCCATTCCCGAGCAGGCTCTGCTCTGGCGGTGCCCCGATCCCACAGCGGAATCAACTGTAGGGGGAGGTCCTGGAGCTTTCTGGACTTTTTTCTGTGCCCTGAAGCCTTCTCCACAAATACAGTGGAAATGTTTTTTATGCGATTAGGTTAATTTTCATGGCAAAGATGGACTTTGCAATTAATATGATCACTTCATAACATTCTGGAGTATATGCAAACAGCCATCATAAAAACTGAGGTAGCAGACTTTGTGAAAAATTAATAATTGTGTCACTCTCAATTTTTGGCCATGGCTGTATTGTAACTATACTGTCTGGTTGTAAAGCACTGTGCAAACTGTTGACGCTATACAAATCCTGTATAATAAAATGAATGCTACAGATATGTGCGGAATCCTCAGATTCCATGACTGAGGATTCCAACCATTTTAAATGGAGTGGCATTATAGAATCTTCTTATGAGATCCAAGGAAAGCAGAGGATACATAAACCAGCAAGAATGCACTACTGTATAAGGTGGAAACTTCTTGTGACATTTGGGATCCTGAGCTTTTCCCAAGATCCATCATTGAGGGCCAGAAATATCAGCAACAGACCGTGGCTAGAACCCCATGGAGTATTTTTATTTTTTTGTGTAGTGAAATTCAAAAACTCCAGGTTCACTCTGCTCATAGCGAACAGAAGTTTTATTGTACAAGCAGATAATGCACATTGATATCAAGATGACCTAATCCTAATCGTGGTATTTTGTTTGCATGGTGCACTTGACAAAAGAAAATAAAAAACCTTCAGTCAATCCCAGAGTAGCTTGAACCAATTTTTGGAAGTTCGTTACACACATTAGGAACATGCAAAGTCTGGAATTTGTGGGGATGCCTGCGAAACAGGGGAATCTGGAACTAGCTTCCTTGAGGCTGCAGGCATCTTATTACCGGCCATCAAATGAAGACCAGGCGGCGCAGCTTTTGTGGCAGGAGGGCGTCATATGACTTCCTCCCATTTAAACAGGGAATGCGCGCGATCGTGCGCATCCCTGTTCCTTCGGTGGCAGCGTGTCATGGAGACACCGCTCGCCACCAAGGGGGGTGAACAGCCATTGGGTATGGCTATTTACCACATGATTGGCCGTGATGAAGTCACAGCCTATCACAGACAGATCCACCTCCACTGTGCACAGCGCATGCGCGCTATCACGCTGCACGCCGGTGGTGGCGTGTTCCCGGGAACACTGCTCATCACCGACAGTGGTAATGGTGGTAAGGCCATCAGAGTACCCCAGTACCTGTCACCAGCCCATCAGAGTACCAGAGTACCTGTCACCAGCCCATCAGAATACCAGAGTACCTGTCACCAGCCCATCAGAGTACCTATCTGCAGCCCATGCCTCATAAAATTAAACGTTGGAGTGTTTGCTTTCCAAAATGGGGTAATTTTGTGGTTAATTCCACTGTCCTGGTGCTCCAGGGCCTTCAAAAGTGTGATGGGTAGGAATCAGATGTGTAATTTACGCTCCTAGCTCGCCTGAAGGTTCTACTTCAATGTTTGGCCTCTCTATGTGGCCAGGCTGTGTAAAAGTCTCACATGTGGTATCTCCATACTCGGGAAGAGTAGCAGAATGTGTTTTGGGGTGTAATTTTTGCTATATACACGCTATGTGTTAGATATATCTTATAAATGGACAACTTTGTGTAATAAAAATGTGTTTATTTATTTTTTCCACATTTTCCAAAAACTTCTGGAAAAAAAATTAACCATTCAAAAGACTCATTCTGCCTCAGATTATACGTTAGGGTGTTTGCTTTCCAAAATGGGGTCATTTTGTGGGCAATTCCATAGTCCTGGTGCTCCAGGGCCTTCAAAAGTGTAATAGGTGGTTGAGAAATGAGATGTGTAATTTCTGGTCGTAGAACGCCTGATGATGCTACTTCAATGTTGGTGCTCTGTATGTGGCCAGGCTGTGTAAAAATCTCACATGTGGTTTCGTCATACTCGGGAAGAGTAGCAGAATGTATTTTGGTGTGTAATAATTTGTTGTAAGCATGTGCTGTGTGTAATAACCCAATGACAATTTTGTAAAAAAAAAAAAAAAAAATCTTAATTTTGCAAAGAATTGTGGGAAAAAATTACAACTTCAAAAAACAACTCACCATGCTACTTAATACCTTGGAATGTCTACTTTCTAAAAAGGGGTAATTTGGGGGGTATTTGTACTTTCCTGACTTGTTAGTGTCTCAAGAAATGGAGATACACCTGATGTACTGGAGGCCTGATCAGATGTGATCAATTTTCAGTGATTGGCACCAGTTTCTAGACTCTAACTTTCACAAAGACCAAATAATATACACTAATGTGGGTTATTTTTACCAAAGATATGTAGCAGTATACATTTTGGCCAACATTTATGAAGAAAAATTACTAATTAGCAAAATTTTATGACAGAAACAAAGAAAAATGCTTTTTTTTTTTTTCCACAAAATTTACATTTTTTTTTTATTTATAGCACAAAAAAAAAAAAAACCTGCTAGTGATTAAATA
Source organism: Lithobates pipiens (assembly GCF_037356315.1). Lineage (NCBI taxonomy): Eukaryota > Metazoa > Chordata > Amphibia > Anura > Ranidae > Lithobates > Lithobates pipiens. The sequence goes on from NW_027507758.1 coordinate 485,461,630, forward strand.
CCACTAAAAGAAAGCTCTATTTGTGCGGGGAAAAAAAGGACGCAAGTTTCATATGGGTACAGTGTTGCATGACTGAGTAGTTTTCATTCAAACTGTGAAAGCGCTGAAAGCTGAAAATTGGTCTGGACAGGAAGGGGGTGTAAGTGCACTGTATTGAGGTGGTCAATTAATGGAGGATTTTTATGCTTTTCTTTTAAATGCTGCCAATTAAACATAGCCTATATTATAGTGCATGGTCCAGGTACATGGAGGTATATGCTTTAAGTGCCTGTGGCTACTTTACCATGCAAGGGAACCTCACAAGTGTGCTTTAAAAAGGCCTTACAAATCATGGACACAAGTTTAAAAAAATCTGAAAAGAACTGCAAACCGAGATGTACATTGTCCCACCAAGGAGATTAGTAGTAGTTCATTAAACTCCCCAATCCTTAGTTGGGTGAAAATGACTTGTAGCAGATTATGATATTAATTGTATCAAAAGGAAGATAAACGCATGATTCAGAGCATGTGACCTTTATCTTTAAAGACAATCAGCCATTAACTGAACATCATGAGAATGAGCAGCAAAGTATATTCAATTACTTTAGTTTGTGAGAATCCCATATTGTGTGCCTTTTAAAGTTGAGCTCACAAAAAAAATAAATATGATTTTTGTACTCACCGTAAAATCCTTTTCTCTGAAGTTCATTGACGGACACAGCAGCTCTTCTTGACCTTAGGGTTATATTGCCCCTTTAGGAGAGGACTAGGAAGAAAAAGGGTTAAAAACAGCAACACTTGCACAGTACTGTCCAGGGGGCTGTCCTACTGGCTATAACCCCTCACATTGCATCCAGCAGCTCAGTTTGTCAAAAGCAATACAAACAGAAATAGGAGGGGTGGGTGCTGTGTCTGTCGAACTTCAGAGAAAAGGATTTTGCGGGGAGTACAAAAATCCTATTTTCTCTATCGTTCATTGATGGACACAGCAGCTCTTCTTGACCTTAGGGATGTTCCCAAGCAGTGTCAAAGAAACAAGGGGTGGGAACAGCAAACAACGCCACCCAAAACAGCCAGAGCTCCTCAATGGAGGAGTTGCAACCTTAAACAGCCGCCTGCAAAACCTTGCGGCTGAAGCAAGCACCCGAAGATGCACTCACATCAACCTTGTAAAATTTATAAAAAGTGTGAATGGACGACCAGGTCGCCGCCTTACACACCTGAGAAACAGATGCTTGATGTCGGAAAGCCCAAGAGGCACCAATTGCCCTGGTAGAATGCGCCATGACAGAAAAGGGAGGGGCCCGTCCCTTTATGGCATAAGCCTGAATACAGTCTGTCTGATCCAGCGAGAGATGGTGGCCGATGAGACCGCCAGTCCCTTCTTTGGACCAGCCACCGATACAAACAGCGAGACTGACCTCCGAAAAGGAGCCGTAGCACACAGATACACCTGCAGAGCCCATACCACGTCCAGGGAATACAAAGCCACCTCTTTAGGGTGTGACGGCCGAGGACATAAGGATGTCAGCATAATGTCCTCATTTAGATGAAAGGCTGAAAACAACCTTTGGAAGAAACGAAGACTGAGGACGCAGCACCGCCTTATCCTTGTGGACGATCAAGTAGGGAGACTTGCAAGACAAGGCCGCCAACTCAGAAACCCTCCTGGCAGATGTAATGGCCACTAGAAAGACCACCTTCTGAGAGAGTGTCAATAAGGGAATCTCCCTAATGTTTTCAAACTACGGCTTCTGAAGCACCGAGAGCACCAGATTAAACTCCCACGGAGGTAGCGGTGGCCAAATTGGAGGGCCACATGCCCCTCCTCTGAGCAAACGTACTCACCAATTTATGAGTCGCCAAGGGTCGCTGAAAAAAAAAAAAAAAAAAAAGACGACAGCCAAAGCGGATATCTGCCTCTTTATGGTGCTTAATGCAAGTTTCTGATCCACTCCTCGCTGCAAAAAATAGCAGGATCCTGGAAAGTGAATATGTTACGCGGACACCACCCCATCTCCTCACACATGGAGATGTAGGCCTTCCACGTGTGATGATAAATCTTCAGAGAAGAGGACTTCCGTGCCCTCAACATAGTGTAGATTAACGAATCCGACAGACCTCGGTCCCTTAGCACCTGACTTTCAACAGCCATGCCGTTAAAGTAGGATGAAATATTGGACCTTGCAACAGAAGGTCTTCTTGCATCGGCAGTCGCCAAAGAATATTCGCCACCAATCGTACTATGTCGTGTACTACAGACTCCAAGGCCAATCTGGGGAAATTAGAATCACCAGAATCCCCTCAGCCTCCACTCTGCTGTGGTAGAAGCTTGAGTGACCTCCAGTGCAGCAGCCAAGCTGCTCGTTCCTCATCGATGGTTGACATACGCCACCGCAATGGCGTTGTCCGACTGGATCCTGACCGGATGCCCCTGCAGCTCCAGTACATTGATCGGCAGGCGGGATTCTTCCTGGGTCCACCGACCCTGGGCTGACTGTATGCCCCAAACTCCCCCCAACCGGTCAGGCTTGCGTGCGCTGTGATCACCGGCCAATGAAGAGGAAGGAAAGACTTCCCGGACGGAAGCAGGGAATCCCTGACTAGCTGGCTCTCCCGAATTTGACAATCCAGGGACAACAGAGATTTGTCCCATTTGGACAGTATCTCCCTTTGCAAGACTCAAGTGTGGAATTGAGCATATAGTACCGCCTCGAAAGTGGCTACCATGAGACCCAGGACTTGCATGCAAAAACACAGCGATAACCACCTGCGGGACACCAACAAATTTACAGCAGCTTGAAGAGTCTGCAACTTGTCCGAAGGAAGAAAGACTCTCGCCTCTGAGGAGTCCAGAAGCAAGCCCAGGTACTCAAGGCGTTGAGTCGGCCCCAACACCGGCTTCTGTAGGTTCAGTATCCAACCAAACTCCCGAAGAGTTTGCATGGTGATTGCCACATCCATCCTTAATTCTGAGGTGGAAGCTGCCCTAAGAAGCAGGTCGTCCAGGTAACCCACGATTGCGATCCCTCGCTGCCTCAGCAAAGCCAAAACTGGGGCTAGCACCTTGGTGAAGACCATCGGTGCCGACGCCAGGCCAAAAGGGAGAGCTACAAATTGGTAGTGCTCATCTCCGACCGCAAATCGCAGAAACCTCTGATACTTGATGTATATAGGGACATGCAAGTATGCGTCCTTGATGTTCAGGGATGCCAGAAAATCCCCCTGGAGTGCGACCACTGAGCGAATTGATTCCATCCTGAACCTTTGTACTTTCAGAAAGCTGTTGAGGGCCTTGGGAGGTCCAGGACCGGACGGACCCCTTCCTTCTTTGGGACTACAAGCAGACTGGAGTAGAACCCCTAAAACCTTTCTGGTGTCGGTACAGGTACTATCACCCCGCGCAGCAGCAGTTCCTGCACTGCCCCAAACAGGGCCTCCCGACGAGCCAGAAGATGAAGGTTGGAGGGAAAAAATCTGTTTGGCGGACAAGAAAAACTCCATCTTGTACCCTGAGGAAACTAGTTTGCAGACCCACTGGTCAGAAAGCAGAGAGGTCCACCGAGCTGCAAACTCCCGAAGGTGACACCCCCCACCCGAGAGTCGACAGGGGCAAACCTTCATGCAGTAACAGATTTGCTAGCAGGCTTGTTTAGCTTGGGAAACCAGGGGAGCTTTTGTCCCTCAGCATGCACCTTGTCGGAGTGGTAACGCTTACCTGCCGACCCAGGCGGAAGAAAAATCAGATTCTGGGTGGAAAAGGAGGGCCCTTTCCTACGGTGCTCCTTAGCTTTCCTGGACTGTGGAAGCAACGTACTCTTACCCCCAGTAACATTCTTAATGTCATCCAGCGAGGCTCCAAATATCCTCTCTCCCTGGAAGGGCAAGTCCGCCAGTGCCTTCTTGGATGCCTGGTCTACAGACCAGCATTTCATCCAAATCAGGCGACGTAGCACTACTGCTGATACTGAGGCGTTAAAGAGCAAGGGGGCCGTATCTAAGGACGCATCACAGACATACTTAAGGGCCTGCACCAACTGGTCTGCAAGCTCCACGCAGACTGGGGAAGCCTGTTGCTTCTCCAATTCACGGTGCAATCATTTAGCGTCTGCAATACCAGGGCCCTTCTGCCGGCAGGGCCCTTGAAAGTAGGAGTCCCTTCCACCGGAATCATGGTTACCTTATTTAACCTGGATACCCGGGGGGGGGGGCCCTCAACAATCAGAAGAAATGTCCATTTCTTCAGGAAATCTCCTCAAGGGGCTAACAACGCCATACGCTTCGGGACTGAAAAGGCTTTTCCCCATTCCTTGTAAATAAACTTCTCAAAATAAGTTGGGTATGGCATGTGGATAGTAGACGGAGAGGGTAGCAGGTGGGATTCCATCCCCTCTCCACAGACCTTCCTCACCCCCCCCCCCCCTTCTCTCTCTGTATTCCCCCCCCCCCGCCCTTTTTTTTTTCCTTCGTCTTCCCTTCCTCGTCTATCTTCTTCGCTTGCCCTTGACATTATCTGAGCCTCGTAACAAGATGGACTTGTTGCTTAGAGTTTATGGTAGTGCCTGACCCTGAGCCCAGGTCCCTAGCCACAGAAGAGGACAATTGGGTAAAGCTGAGCTAGTATATCTGTACTCTTATCAGGTGGTTCCGATAAAATTCTAAAACTAATAAACCAACTTATGAAGAAGCATATTATACCGATGAGTCCATACACCCCAGAGCATCGTCCTAATCCTCCTCCATCCTTTCTACTCTGACACATATAGGATATATATAGAACCGGTAGATCAGGGATATGCAATTAGCGGACCTCCAGCTGTTGCAAAACTACAAGTCCCATCATACCTCTGCCTCTGGGTGTCATGCTTGTGGCTGTCAGTCTTGCAATGCCTCATGAAACTTGTAGTTTTGCAACAGCTGGAGGTCCGCTAATTGCATATCCCTGCTCTAGATATTATTCAATACTCTAAACATGTAAACTAATGCGTAATACACTTCAAAGAGAACCCGTTACACAATCTGTTACATTGTTGTACTGTTATGTTGTATATTTCTTGAAATATGTAATAAAATCTTTATGGAAAAAAAATAAATAAATAAGTTAGGTAAGGAAACACCTTAGGCGTGCGGGCCAGCTTGTGGGACCCGAAAGGGACCGACACCTCTGTAGATGGCCCCCCGCCGTATCCTCCATTTTTTTGGGGGTATCCCGCACCGCTATAATAAGTGCTACTACAAGCGCCTTTTCCTGCACTGACCCGGACACAGAGTCATCCTCGCTGTCCTGGTCCACATCCTCTGAAACATCAGAACAGGGGCCACCAGTCACAGCGGGGCCCGAGCCTGAATCAGCTTTTCCCAGAAGACGTGGGGGGGACGGGGGACGTTTAACCCCCTTGCGCCCGCATACCACTTCCACCCTGGCAACAAAGGCCTCCAGGACCGGCGACAGAGCGTCCATAGATACCGCAGGTGCAGGGGAACCAGTTGCAATCACAGGGATGTCTGGGGAAGAAGCGCCAGCTTCTGACACCATGCTGACCCACACTCGTCTGTCACCACTTAGAGACCCAAGGCAAGTCACACAAAAGTCCACCCTCCTATCTGCACAGACTGAGGGGCACTGAACTACTAGAAAATGGCTGAAAGGCAAAAAAATAGCTGCGGCTACCACAAAATGGCTGTGTCGGCCTCCCCATGTGGCTCACACAGCACAGACACCCACCGTGGCCCAGAAAAAAAAAAAGAGAAGAGGATGAGCGGGCTCCCAAAACCCAGTACAGCCCCCTGCCAGGACCCAGAGCCGCCCCCCGAGGACCACCGGCCAGGTATGTGCACTGCACCCCCATGCGGCCCATAGCATGGGGAGGAGGAAAAGGACAGGGAGAGAAGAAAGGGATAGTGAGAGACCTCCATCCTGCCGAGACAGGTGGGACCATACCTACCCCTCCTGCAGGAACTGCTGGATGCATTCCACAGACAGACCCATTACCCGAGCAGTACGGGGTGGCTGCCGGCCATGGCACATTGACACAGACAGCAGCAGGCCATCATATGTGTGCCCCGGAGCATATAGCTCACCAGCCGCACCTGGAATAGATGGGGCATGTTGTGGCTGAGCCAGCACGTAGCTAGGGCCTGCTCACGCTCAATGGCCAGGCTGGGGAGACTACAAGGATCTATATTATCTGGCCTGTCACCCTGCCTGGCTGTTGACTGAAGATCACAGGAATCAAAAATGCAGGAAAAAAAAATTCCCAGGACCAATGGTCCCATCGGGAGCCAGGTCCTTCTCCTATACTAGGCAGAAAAAAACGAGCTGCTGCATGCAGTGTGAGGGGTTATAGCCAGTAGGACCACCCCCTGGGCGGTACTGTGCAAGTGTTGCCGTTTTTAACACTTTCTGCCTAGTGCTCTCTTAAAGGGGTGACATAACCCTAAGGTCAGGAAGAGCTGCTGTGCCCGTCAACGAACGAGAGAGAAAAAAGGTCTTACTTGCCTGATTTCTGGACTAAGGATGGCCTTACAATCTTTGCGGAGAAGTCTATCAGTTTACCCATCTACACAACATAGTGTGCATGGGGGAATCTCTCACTGCTGGCTGCTGTATTCTGACAGCCAGCACCCAGCGGCTGTCAGAATACTCGAACAGTGGCTGCAGTCACTGCTTGGTCAACAGTTTTCCAGTTTTCAAAGACCGTGGCATTCCCATTAAGCAGAATGTCAGATGTTGGGCAGGGCTTTTCTAAAAAGTCAAGGAAGCGAGGACCCTAATGGAGAGAAGTTAACATAAATAAAGCATGCACGCAGGGTTTTCTAGCCAATACATAATAGCAGTCAGTATCTTATATGCACACTATTAGCTTTAAACATTAAAAACGGTTGGCAGTTTCACGTTATTGGTTTAGAGTATGTGAACACATCCCCATCTGACTGCTCCAGACCGCCTAATGAAAGGGGCAGTTTAATGTCCTTCAGGCTTTACGGGAGAAGGACTATGCCCAATGGGAGTAAACAATGCCCAATCTTTGGTATTAGGGGGAGAAACAGTTGGTCAGTGGAAAGGAATGGTGCCCCATCACTGGCGTCAGTGGAAGGAATGGTGCCCCATCACTGGCGTCAGTGGAAGGAATGGTGCCCCATCACTGGCGTCAGTGGAAGGAATGGTGCCCCATCACTGGCGTCAGTGGAAGGAATGGTGCCCCATCACTGGCGTCAGTGGAAGGAATGGTGCCCCATCACTGGCGTCAGTGGAAGGAATGGTGCCCCATCACTGGCGTCAGTGGAAGGAATGGTGCCCCATCACTGGCGTCAGTGGAAGGAATGGTGCCCCATCACTGGCGTCAGTGGAAGGAATGGTGTTGGTGTCAGTGGCAGGAATTATGCCTCAAAAACCCAATAAAGGCAAGCAAAAGGCTGCAGTTTGGAGACCACTGCTCTAGATCATTCCAGAACAGAAGCAACAGGTGCAGGAATTCTACACACACAGAGATGTTAACACTGTGGCCAGATCTGTCATTCTACACTGCTTTTTTTTTTCCAATCAGGTAATTTTTTTATTAAACATTTTTTGTCAGTACAAAGACAAGTATACAATAACATAATACAAGTAGGAACATTTTCTGATAAAAAATAAAATACACTGCTGATATTGAGCATGTGTCAATCTAGCAGGGGAAATCATTTTCTTTGTGTGATTATCTATACATTTTGTCTATCTACCTAAAACAGCCAATATACACTCACCGGCCACTATTAGTTACACCTTGCTAGTACCAAATTGGACCCCCTTTTGCCTTCAGAACTGTATTAATTCTGTGTGGCATAGATTGAACAAGGTGTTAGAAACATTTCTCAGAAATTCTGGTCCATATTGAGATGATAGCATCATGTAGTTGCTGCAGATTTGTTGGCTGCACATCCATGATGTCAATCTCCTGTTCCACCACATCCAAAAGGTGCTATATTGGATTGAGATCTGGTGACTGTGGAGACCACTGGAGTACAGAGACCTTATTGTCATGTTCAAGAATCCAGTTTGAGATGATTTGAGCTTTGTGACATGGTGTATTATGCTGCTGGAAGTAGTCATCAGAAGATGGGGACACTGTAGTCATAAAGGGAAGGACATGGTCAGCAACAATACTCAGGTAGGACGGGGTGTTTTAACAATGCTCAATAGGTATTAGAGGCCCAGGGTGTGCCAAGAAAATATCCCCCACACCACTGCACTACCACCACCAGCCTGAACTGTTGATACAAAGCAGGATGGATCTATGCTTCCATGTTGTTTGCGCCAAATTCTGACTCCAACATCTGAATGCCACAGCTGAAAATCAAGACTCATTAGGCCAGGCAACTTTTTTTTTTCCAGTCTTTGATTGTCCAATTTTGGTGAGCCTGTGCGAATGAATTGTAGCCTCAGTTTCCTGTTATTAGCTGACAGGAGTGGCACCCAGTGTGATTGTCTGCTGCTGTAGCCCATCTGCTTCAAGGCTCAATGTGTTGTGCGTTCAGAGATGGTATTCCGCATACCTTGGTTGTAACGAGTGGCTATTTGAGTTACAGTTGCCCATTCTCTTCTGACCTCTGACATCAAGGCATTTTCGTCCTCACAACTGCCGCTCACTGTATATTTTCTGTTTTTCTGACCATTCTCTGTAAACCCTAGAGATGGTTGTGCGTGAAAATCTCTGTAGATCAGCAGTTTTTGAAAGACTCAGACCAGCCCGTCTGGTACCAACAACCATGTCACATTCAAAGTCACTTAAATCCCCTTTCTTCCCCATTCAGATGCTTGATTTGAACTTCAGCAATTAGTCTTCACCACGTCTAAATGCTCTGAGTTGCATGCCATGCAGAACCAGAAAAATAGAAAAATTGCGGAACAGTAGGTTTTATGAGCAGGAATTATCTAAAATAATATAAACACATGGCTCCTTAAAAAAAAAAAAAAAAAATATAGCTTCTTACTGTATTAAAATATTGTTTTTCTGTGACATAGTTATGCAATGCTAATAAAAACAGTCAATCAGAAAGTGTTTGTAATTGCAAGCCTTTAAGAAAGTACAGAGCACCACGTATAGCTGGCTAAAGCCAGTAAAGGCGCCTATAAAACCTCAGACACAATAACGCAGAGAGTGAGAAAATCCAAGCAAGGCCCACCAGTGTTTGAAGTGAATATGTGCTTTGTCAAAGCAGGGCAAAGCCACAGCTTAACTTTATTGGTACCCGTTGCAGCAGCCTAGGATTGTCTACTCTTTGCTCCCTCAGCCCACTTGCGGGTATGGGAAACATGCAACTTGCCTCACTGCTTCCCACATGACAGTGCTGGTGTTTGGCTGCCAAAGCATCCAGCTTAGTCACATGGAGGAGGTGAGAGTTTTCTTAGCCCTGTGTAAGGTCCAAGCTGTGACTTGTAAAACTACTCCGTGGCTAATCCTTCACTCCTATCAGCCAAACGAAGAAGCAGGATGCAAAAGGGTAGGCAAGTATAAGCTGCTGTTGGGACCACCACTAAAAGTGAACTTGTCATTTGCCCTGCATGAGAAACGCACAAGTTTGTCTTAAACAACGGTGAGTCCAATTACCATGCTAAGCACTAATGGTGGGGGGTTTGAGAACTCCCATAATTGTTATGCAGTATACTGTGTATTGCATTAGTATATTTACACACACTTACCACTCAGGGCCAAAGTTCAGAGTCTCAGCTGTCATAATGCCTTTTATTTCTTTAAGTTTTAATAAAGGGGATGAAAATCTGGCAAAACAAAAAGAAGAGTGATCAGGGTGAGCATATTTGTATCACATTATGAACACTAAAGAGAAAGAAGGGAAAAAAAGGAATTACTACTAGTAATGACATGATAAAATAAAACAATCTCTTGTTTTTCCTGCCCCAGCGGTAAGTGTATAGAAACCTCAGTGAAAAAATACAAGCACAAAAAAAAAAAAAAAAAAAAAAAAAAAAAAACACACCACAACTAAAATACAAACCAAACTTGTGTGGGATTTCAAAATAGCATATCACATACATACATACATACTTGGGTACATACATACTTGGGTACATCTGTCCTCTGCTGCAACTACACCATGAACTGAATGATCAAAGGCCGCTGATTGCCAAGTTCTCAGTGTTTACTGAGCAGTAACTGTTTCATCGGCTGGCTCAGGCATCTGGGTAGATCGCAATATTAAATTTGGCGTCCCTCCAAATTAGAGGAAAAGTGGTTTAACCGGAAACTGCATAGGAGGGTTCTTTACTGTAAGAGCAATTAGGATGTGGAATTCCCTTCCACCGGCGGTGGCTTCAGCGGGAAGAATTGATAAAGTTAAAAAAACTATTAGATAAGCACCGGAATGACCACAACATACAGGGATATACAACGTAATACTGACATAAAATCCCACCTAAATTGGACTTGTCTTTTTTTTTTAACTTCACCTACTATGTAACTATGTAATAGCAGGGCGCAATCTGAGTTTAGTATATTAACAGATTTATTGTGGTGAAAAGTCAAATGGCAAATGAGGCTCATCACATAGTAAGGGCTTCCAATGGACAGCTTCACAACAGGGAACCTCAGACCATGATGGAAACACTGGGTGGAAAGACCAAAATAACCCACTGGGAGGCACCAAAGTGCAGCACTAAATGTACTGAGAAATACTGGTAAATTAGAAACTCACATGGGAAGAAGAAATTGCACTTTATATTTGTAATCAGTGTATCTGGGATGGGGAGCTTCTTTATACAACTTGTAGCCTGGAAAGTCTATGTCAGGCTAGATTACAGCTTAGATGAGGAAGTGTAGCATCTGAAATGTCCTCAACCTGTTCTTAATTTGAATGCCCTGGGAGCCTATCAATGGGCTAGAAGCTTGTTAAACACTCAGGGTGTGGAGGGCAGATGGAATGGAAGAGCCACAAATTAGATATGATAACCAAAGAAGCCAAAAAATCACCATCAAGAAAGACTAAGACAGACCTGGTGGGTTTTCATGCAAAATTTTTGGGGCTGAATACATTTTGTACTTTGGGATCCAAGAAAAAGTCGATACCGACTTTGGGAACTGTGAAAATGTTCCAGGGGTTCCACTCCAACCTTTCTGCCATAAGAACTGGGGCAATAAGTAATTGACTTGGAAGATCTAAAAGGGCTTCATTAGCATCTGTCAGTGTCTGCAGAGATACAGTGCCTTGTGAAAGTATTCGGCCCCCTTGAACTTTTCAACCTTTTGCCACATTTCAGGCTTCAAACATAAAGATATAAAATGTTGAAGTGGTGCGTGCAAAATTATTCGGCCCCTTTACTTTCAGTGCAGCAAACTCACTCCAGAAGTTCACTGAGGATCTCTGAATGATCCAATGTTGTCCTAAATGACTGATGGTGATAAATAGAATCCACCTGTGTGTAATCAAGTCTCTGTATAAATGCACCTGCTCTGTGATAGTCTCAGGGTTCTGTTGAAAGCGCAGAGAGCATCATGAAGACCAAGGAACACACCAGGCAGGTCCGTAATACTGTTGGAGAAGTTTAAAGCCGGATTTGGATACAAAAAGATTTCCAAAGCTTTAAACATCCCAAGGAGCACTGTGCAAGCGATCATTATGAAATGGGAGTATCAGACCACTGCAAATCTACCAAGACCTGGCCGTCCCTCTAAACTTTCAGCTCAGACAAGGAGAAGACTGATCAGAGATGCAGCCAAGAGGCCCATGATCACTCTGGATGAACTGCAGAGAACTACAGCTGAGGTGGGAGAGTCTGTCCATAGGACAACAATCAGTCGTACACTGCACAAATCTGGCCTTTATAGAAGAGTGGCAAGAAGAAAGCCATTTCTCAAAGATATCCATAAAAAGTCTCGTCTAAAGTTTGCCACAAGCCACCTGGGAGACACACCAAACATGTGGAAGAAGGTGCTCTGGTCAGATGAAACCAAAATCGAACTTTTTGCCCACAATGCAAAACGATATGTTTGGCATAAAAGCAACACAGCTCATCACCCTCAACACACCATCCCCACTGTCAAACATGGTGGTGGCAGCATCATGGTTTGGGCCTGCTTTTCTTCAGCAGGGACAGGGAAGATGGTTAAAATTGAGGGGAAGATGGATGCAGCCAAATACAGGACCATTCTGGATGAAAACCTGTTGGAGTCTGCAAAAGACCTGAAACTGGGACGGAGATTTATCTTCCAACAAGACAATGATCCCAAACATACAGCAAAATCTACAAAGGAATGGTTCACAAATAAACGTATCCAGGTGTTAGAATGGCCAAGTCAAAGTCCAGACCTGAATCCAATCGAGAATCTGTGGAAAGAGCTGAAAACTGCTGTTCACAAACGCTCTCCATCCAACCTCACTGAGCTCGAGCTGTTTTGCAAGGAAGAATGGGCAAGAATTTCAGTCTCTCGATGTGCAAAACTGATAGAGACATACCCCAAGCGACTTGCAGCTGTAATCGCAGCAAAAGGTGGCTCTACAAAGTATTAACGCAAGGGGGCCGAATAATTTTGCACGCCCCACTTTTCATTTTTTTATTAGTTAAAAAAGTTTCAAAAATCCAATAGATTTCGTTCCACTTCACAATTGTGTCCCACTTGTTAGTGATTCTTCACAAAAAATATAAATGTTATATCCTTATGTTTGAAGCCTGAAATGTGGCAAAAGGTTGAAAAGTTCAAGGGGGCTGAATACTTTCGCAAGGCACTGTATGGGTAGACTGGAAAACATGAAGAGGGAAGGAGCAGATAGTGAACTGTAGCTTGTAGCCCTTTGTAACCACACTCTGTAACCGGTCATCTGAAATGTTACCCAACCAGGTGTTTGTAAAGGCCAATGATCACACACACTTTGGGGCACTGCTTAATGTTGACCAAAGAATTGTAAGCAGGTATATGGGAGATGGAAGCCCAAGGCTTGCAGATGAACTGGGCAACCGACATGGATCTCACTTTGGCATTTGAGATGCAACAGTAATAAATAGAATGCTTTACATCAGAGGGGAGATGAGACTTCCTTGCCTAAGGCCTAGGCTTCTTCTGCTGTGACAGAACATCCCAGCAACATCCTTGAGGAGGATGTTCAAGGCAGCACCAAGAGACGGCATCCTACAAAAGGTATGCACAGTAAACACTTTTTGAACAAGTAAAAAGCATGTGGAGTGGAGTCTTTTTCCTTCTAAAATACATTTTAGACTAACAGGTGCACCAGGATGGTAATGTTAATCAATGAGAGCTGAAACAGGTTTAAGACTCATCAGGGGAAATATGGTATCATAAATTAAGGATTTCAAGGACTCAGACGGGTTCAGACTGATACGGCACAACAGTTGTACAACTGTGCATCCGACTTTGCCCTGCTACTTGAGGTCAAACATGCGTCCGACTTCAATGAACAGGGATCCGACTTTGATCCCCGACAATACCAGGCACTGTGTCTGGTACAAATCTTTAGGGGGAACTCCACGAAAAAGGTAAAATGAAAAAAAACCTGGCATGGGTTCCCCCCTTCAAGAGCATACCAGACCCTTAGGTCTGGCATGGGTTTTTGGGTTTTAAGGGGAACCCTCACACGAAAAACGGCGTAGGATCCCCCCCAAAGATCCATACCAGACCCTTATCCGAGCATGCAGCCTGCCAGGTCAGGAAAGGAGGTGGGGATGAGCGAGCGCCAGCCCCCTCCTAAACCATACCAGGCCACATGCCCTCAACATGGGGGGGTCCTTGAGCACCCAACTTAAAGCACTTTGCCCCCATGTTGATGGGGACAAGGGCCTCTTTCCGACAACCCTGGTCATTGGTTGTCGGAGTCAGTGGGTGGGGGCTTAACGGAATCTGGAAGCCTCCTTTAACAAGTGGGCCCCCTTGTTCAGGGCATGCAGCCTGGCACGGTTCGGGGGGGGGGGGGGTGCTCGCTTGTCCCCACCCCATTTCCTGACCTGCCGGGCTGTGTGCTCGGGTAAGGGTCTGGTATGGAATTAGGGGGGGGGGGGCTCGCTTGTCCCCACCCCCTTTTCTGACCTGCCGGCTGTGTGCTCGGGTAAGGGTCTGGTATGGATTTTGGGTGTTACCCCCACAAAGTCTTTTCGGTGTGGGGGGGTTCCCCTTCAAATTTATACCAGACTGAAGGGCCTGGTATGCTCTTGGAGGGGGAACCTGTGCCGTTTTTTCTTTTTAATTTGGCGTGGAGCTACCCTTCAAGATCATCAGAGCACAATTCCATGCCAAAGTTGGATCAGTTAAGACAGCGATCTGACTTTAGCAATGGGCTGAAGTAGAGTCAAAGTCGGACCAAAGTAGTGCATAGTGCATTTTCAAAGTTGGACCAGTTAAGACGGCTCCCATAGGGAAACATTGATTTCCACATGTCATGCGACATGAGCTCCTAATGTTGGAGCATTTGTCGTACCAGTCTGAACCTGGCCTCAGTGTTTGCTAAGCCACCAACTGATTATTATATAATCCCTCTGTCACATAAAGGCCGAGTCCTAATGCCTGTGCTATAGAGCTAGAAATAAATATATATATATATTTTTTTATTATAGTGTGTTTTAACAGTGTCTTTTCAGCTCTCCCCATGTGATAGATCCAGCAGGCTGAGATTCCCCTGCTGATGTCAACTAGGGAGGAGAAGAGCAGAGAGTGAGTCATGTGATCACTGGAAGACACTTAAAACAGGTAGAATTTTTTTTTTTTTTTTTATAAAGCACGGACACTAGGACTTGGCTTTTTTTGTTAGAGGGGATGATATAGTGATCAGTTAGTTTTGAAGCCGTAGGGAGAGGAGTTGAGCAGCACTAGTGAGAGCCAACAGGCAGGTGGGGGGGGGGGGCGGGGCAGAGGAGAGCTGCAGATACCAGCATATGATGAAGGCACTAACCCTGACCATGGCCTGATATATCATGGTCACTGTACAGAGAGGAGGGAAGAAACTGGCAAGAGCAGCCAAGTATTTCAGGTGACACAGCGGGCAAAAATACATAGCATAGGCATTGTGCTATATAACATGCTTTAAGGGAACAGGATTTTTATTTTATTTTTTTGGGTTAACACACACTTTAAGCAACAGAAGCCAATGGCAGGTCAGATACAGATTCTGTAGGGGAAAACGTGGGAACATGCTTATGGCCAATGCAGTCGGATTCAGCAACCAGATCTTCAATTTGACTCCTGAAATCCTGCATAACTGCAGTGAAATCCTTCCAGGAGAGAACCAAGAAGGGGGCCTCACCTGACAGCTGTAAAGAACTTGAGGACTCACGCAAACATTCCAGGCTGACAGTATGTGCGTGAATGGGTACACTGCAGCAGTTAGTGGACAGTTACAGTGGGACTGCTCCCCATGTGTCTGCAATCCAATATGTTGCACTGTGAGACAACTTAGTTCACAGTAGAAGAGTAAACCTTAGGTACACACAAATCAGAAGAGGTTCCTATGAGTAGGTGACCAGGTCATTGTAGGCAGACAGAGCAAGGTGCATTTTGGAAAAATCTCAAGTGACTTGTTTACCTTTACCTGAAAGGCTAAAACAGATGCGCAAAGCATGCAAGACTACCCTTAACCCAGTGCTTCATTGCCAAATTGTTCTGCAATAACCCAATCAGTGATAAACCAAGTAAAAATAGGAATAAGGCTAGCCCAGCGCTCCTGATTGGGAAATTCCCAATGATTGGCCCTCACAGCCTACTCACAAAGGGAGTCTTCAGAGACTGGGTCAAACTAAGGCTGTGCCACAGCTATGGACCTGGAAAGCAATTCACAACACTGTACACAAGGAGGAAAGTGCCAAAATGAGGAGCCCAAAAACAAATTCCAGACTAGCCCTGCAATCGTACAGTCTAGAGGTGTCCAGGTATGGCTTCCAAATCTATTCCTAGAGGTAAGCTAATCAAAACATTTGACACAGATTAGCTCAAGCAGTAAGTAAAAAACATTGACTGGAGAAAAAAAAAAAAAATTTTGCAAAAAAAAAAAAAGAAAAAGAAAGAAAAGGCGAAAAATGGTTAGTAAAATGGGTAAACTTCTCAGTAGAGAAAAGATGTCCATTGCCTTAGGACACTAGAAAAATTAAAGCATGCTGGGAGTTAAAGGAGTTCTAGTGGCTGGTCACTTTTTTTGCTTTCCGGGGTCCAATTTCTCCTGTAGGTGGCAGTATAATCCAAGTGTCTCTAAATCCGGTGTATCTTAAGAATAGTTTATCAGAAAACAAAATATTGAAAAGGATTTTTAAAAACCTATGTAATAGTGAAAAAGATGAGCCTGTAGCCCACCCCCTCCACAGTGCAGCACTCCAGTGAGAGCTGGAGGGGCAGAGCAGAGAGTCGGTGACTAAAGAACCATACACACTATTCGATTTTCTGCAGATTTTTGTCTTCAAATTTACCAAAATCATATAATATGAGGTCAAACCATAAGAGTTTCAATTAGTATGCAATCAGACAGACTCTTGCACTACATGGTTTTGGTAAATCTGAAGAAAAAAAATCTGCAGAAGATATAAGGCCTCGTACACACGTTTGATTGTTGTACAATCGAGCGTCAGATTTTTGTCAAAAGCACGTGTGCAGGATTTTGTCCTAGCATACTAACTATCCGCAAATTGCCGTTTGACAAACACGAACGTAGTGACGTACTATGAGAGTATAAAAAGAGGAAGTTCGTTTCTGAAGCACCAGCCTTTGGGCCCCTTCTGCTAATTTAACGTTAGTAGAAGTTTGGTTAGCATTGATTCGCGATTTTCAGATCGTACAAAACAAATGCCTTTTAAAATACGTTTGGCATAACTATCAGTAGCACCAGCAAAGCAGCTTCATTATTATCCCATTAAAGATAATGAGAATATGCGCAGCATTTCGACATTTCATCAACTGTCGCGTCACGAATGGTAATTCTAGATTATGAATCGCAGTTTACAAGACCAAACTCTTCCGGCTCCTTCCTTGATTCTGAGCATGCGTTTGTACTTTCGACTTGTGTGACGATTTCTGTACCGACCATCCGAAAATCAGACGTCAAGTTCACATCCAAACAAACACATCCAGCTTTTGTCTGACAAAAAGTCAAATCAGCTGTCAAAAGCAGCGTACTCACGATCTGAAAATCCGCAGACAGCTCGTCTTTTCAGACTTATCCCTTCTGATTTTCGTATCGCGTGTACGAGGCCTAACTGTCACCACTCCCTGCTCAGTGAAGACTGAACTGTGCGCAGAGGTCTTTCATCTCTGTTTTCAGCGTAGAGGTGGCGAGTGACAGATGCAGCATTGGATCAATGCTGCATCCACCTAGGTTAGTATAAATGTTTGTTTTTTCATATTCTGCACTTCTCACTTTAAGGCCCCATTCACACCTCAGCGTTTTGTAGCTTGAAACCTGAAGCTACAAAAGGCTGGGAGGAGGGAAAAAAAAAATCAATTATTCTCTATGGAGATGGTTCACATCTTCACTCCAAATGGCCTGAAGCTCAAAAAAGCTCAAGGTTTTTTTTTTTTTTTTGTAGCTTAAGTCAGGCAGATTTGGGTGTTTTTCTGCTTTTTACATTGGTGACCTTACCTGTACTAAATCGCATCAAAAATTGCACGACTTTCTTCCTGAAACAGATACGCTCAGGTATGAATGCAGCCTAAAGCGGTGTGAGATTCATAACCTTTAAAGAACGCATCCCCTGTGAAGGAAGTGAAAACACAAACATTATCCTATAAAATTCCAGGAGGTGTAAATAAAAAGTTTAGACAACACCACCCCACACTAATGCTAGCAATTATCTGGGGTTTAACATACACTTATCTACGGAGATCAGTTGCAGAGAGAGACCTTTTTTGCAGGATTTGGAGCTTCTTACAGAATCACCTGCTTCAGTATCTACTCATGGTATCCAATGTAGCTGCTTGCAATTTGTAGCAGCATAGAGTAGCATTGCTGCCATCTACAAATTGGCAGAAAAAAAAAATAGAAGGGAGATTTGCATTTACTCCAAGATGCAAGTGTGATATGGCCACTATGTCTAGTTGACTGCCCGGCTACAGCTAAAAACGCCAAAACACTACAGCTTTCTACATCTAATGTTACTGACTTGAGGCCTTACGGGACGTTTTTACAACCTCTGAATGATTCAACTTGACAGATAATAACCCGCGCTTAAAACGTCAGTTTTGCAGCATTTACATGCCACGTTTAGCCGCGTTTGAAAAACATTTGGCTATATTTTTAATTTTTTTAACCACTTAAGCCCCGGACCAATTTGCAGCCAAAGGCCCAGGCCCCTTTTTGTGATTCGGCACTGCGTCGCTTTAACCGATAATTGCGCGGTCATGCAACGTGGCTCGCAAACAAAATTGGCGGGTTTCCCCCCCCCCCCCCCCAAATAGAGCTTTTTTTCGGTGGTATTTTATCACCTCTGCGGGTTTTATTTTTTGCGCTATAAACAAAAATAGAGCGACAATCTTGAAACAAATGCAATTTTTTTTACTTTTTGCTAATAAATATCCCCAAAAAATATATTAAACATTTTTTTTTCCTCAGTTTAGGCCGATACGTATTCTTCTACAAAAAAAAAAAAAAAAAAAAATCGCAATTAGTTTGGTTTGTGCAAACGTTATAGCATTTACAAAATAGGGGATAGTTTTATAGCATTTTTATGAATATTTTTTTTTACTAGTAATGGCGGCGATCAGCGATTTTTATTGTGACTACTACATTATGGCGGACACATCGGCCATTTTTGACACATTTTTGGGACCACTGTCATTTATCCAGCAATCAGTGCTATTTAAATGCACCGATTCCTGTGTAAATTACACTGGAAGTGAAGGAGTTAACCACTAGGGGGTGGGGAGGGGTTAAGTGTGACGTGTGTGTTTTTTCACTGTTGGGGGCGTGGCTTGGCGTGTGACGTCACTGATAGTCTTTCCTCGTTCTTCAGCTCTGTGACCCGATCACAGGACACGGCTGGGCACTTAAAGAGCAACGTACATGTACGTTGATGTGCCTAGCCGTGCCATTCTGCCGACATAAAGGTGCATAAAGGTGCAGGAGGCGGTCCTTAAGCGGTTAAATAGTTAAAAATTAAAAATGCCTGTAAAGCTAAAAACACAGCTAAACGCCAGTTACCGAGTTTAGCGTTTGAAAATGCCTCTAAACTCAGAATTCAAACTCATTTTTTTGCTTTCCAAAAAAGGCTTCTAAAATGCAACTGCCTAGAAAGATTTCCAGTTTTCCTAAATTAATATGGTAGAATCAGTGTGCATTTTTTTACCACACAGTTCCCTTCACTCTTGCTGTCCCAAAGGGTGGAGCACCATTTCAGCTGCCTACTGATCATAGCAATTCTCATTGCGTTTGACAGATACATTCCTTTTTAGGTTTCATGGCCGAAATTCAAGATAACATTGTCATCTTTAATCATTTGCTTACTGGGCACTTACTTTACTGCCCAGACCAATTTTCAGCTTTTAGCACTTCCACTCTTTGAACAATTGCGCAGTCATACAACTCTGTACCCAAAATTAAATTTTTATCATTTTTTTCCCCACAAATAGAGCTTTCTTTTGGTGGCATTTGATCACCTCTGGGCTTTTCATTTTTTGTTAATAAAAAGACCAATTAAAAATAAATACAAAACCGTCAAAACCGTATTTTGTCAACAAATTTTGTAAACAGGTAATTTTTCTCCTTCATTGATGTACGCTGATGAGGCTGCACTGGTAGGCACAGATAGGCGGCACTGGTGGACACCGACAGGCAGAACTGAAGGGTGGCACCGATAGCTGGCACTGATAGGCAGAACTGCAAGGTGACACCGATTGGCACCACTGGTGGGCATCGATAGGTGGCACTTGTGGGCACTGATTGGTGGCACTAATTGCTGGCACTGGCAGGCAGTACTGGTAGGCGGTACTGGTAGGCACAGAGGCTCTTCCTCTTCGAGACCAATGTCCCGTTAAACAGAAGCTGAAGATCGGCTTAAAAAACGAAACAAACTTCAATTACCAATCCTCTGTTTACATCACGTGGTCAGCTGTCATTGGCTGTCATGTTATAGAAAATTGGACAGAGCAGTCCCAATCCTCTTCTAGTTCCCCAACGGTGCTTCTGGTTCCCCCATCGGAGAGTGGCTTGACCACTGCTCCCTTGCCACTGGCTGTAATTGACAGCAGTGGGAGCAGATAGCTCTCACTGCAGTAGCTAAACCAATGAGGGGGGAGAGATCCGGGTGAGCCTCTGCTCTCGTGCACATTGCCGGGGCAGCTGCACGCAGAAGGTTTATTTTTTTTACCTTACAGCATAGTTTGCGATATGTTTAAAGAACCTTCAGCCTTTATAACCACTTGCTAACCAGCTCACGCTGATATACGTCGGCAGAATGGCACAGCTGCGCAAAACAACGTATAGGTACGTTATTACCTTTAAGAACCAGCAGGGGACCTGATGCGAGTGGCCTGCGGCCGCGATCACCGCCGTTCACTCGTGATTGCATGCACAAGAGCCAGCATGGGTTTTTTTGTGTGTTAGGGGAGAGGAAACATAACGTTTGTTCCTACCAAGCAGGAATAACTATACATGTCTCCTCCCCCAGTCAGTCCTATCCCCATACAGTTAGAAACACCAACGGTGGAACACATTTAATCCCCTTGAGCGCCCCCTAGTGTTAACCTCCTTCCCTACCAGTGACATTTACACAGTAATCAGTACATTTTTATAGCTCTGATCGCTGTATAAAATGTCAATGGTCCTAAAAAATGTGTCAAGTGTCCGATCTGTCCGCTGCAATGTCACAGTACCAAAAGATTAATTAAAATCGCAGGCCACCACCATTACTAGTAAAAAATAAAATAAAAATGGCATAAATCTGTCCCATAGTTTGTAGATGCTATAACTTTTGTGCAAACCAATCAGTATACGCTTATTGCGATTTTTACCAAAAATACGAAGAATAATAAATATTGGCCTAAACGGATGAAGAATTTTTTTTTTTAACCACTTCAGCCCCGGGAGAATTTATCCACTTCCTGACCAAAGCACTTTTGGCGATACGGCACTGCGTCACTTTAACTGACAATTACGCTGATGTGCAACGTTGCACCTAAACAAAATTTACGTCCTTTTTCCCCACAAAGAGCTTTCTTTTGGCATTTGAACACCTCTGTGGTTTTTATTGCTATAATAACTTTTTGCTATAATAAATATCCCCCAAAAAAAAGGATAGATAGAGATAGAGATATATATAGATAGAGATCGAGAGATTATATATATATATATATATATATATATATATATATAAAATAAATTCTCTCAGTTGAGGCAGATGTGTATTCTTCATATTTTTGGTTAAAAAAATTCCAATAAGTGTATATTGATTGGTTTGTGCAAAAGTTCTAGCGTCTACAAAATAGGGGATAGATTTATGGGATTTTTTTTTTTTTTTTTTTTTTATTTATTAGTAATGACGGCGTTCTGCACTGGTCGGCAAGCGGTTATAAAACATTTTTGGGGATTAATTATAGCAAAAAGTAAAAAATTGTTTGTTTTTCTAATTGTTGCTTTGTTTGTTTATAGAGCAAAAAATAAAAACTGGATACACACACACATATACTCACAGTAGAGCTTTATATATATTTGCAGAGTTCAGTTTGTAGGACTCATCCTGTAAAATGGTAACTGGTCAAAAATGTGCCTAATCTGAATTCTATACATGAAAAATTGACAATCTGAACATTTGTTATGTTGCTGCCCCCTGCTGTTAATATTTGTACACTGCATGTACTTCCAATGCACCAAACTCCGCTCTGAAATTAAAACACATGTAAACCCCAACAATGAAATGTACTTTCTCCCTTTTGTTTTTTTATACCATTGATATGCTTGCAAAAACAGTAGATTGTCAGATTCAGAGATGTCCTTTGCGGTCTGTACACTTCTTGTGTTATTCTAAAAGCGTCTTACTACATAATGATTAGACAGTGCTTGATGTTATAAATTTAGGAGCAAGGTGCATTTCTTACAGACCCTGTACTTGAAGGGTCCTTAACCACCTTCAGACCGGACCATTTTGCTGGTAAATGACCAGAGGTCTTTTTACAATTTGGCACTGCGCTGCTTTAACTGGTAATTGCGCGGTCATGCAATGTTGTACCCAAACAAAATTTGCGTCCTTTTCTTCCCACAAATAGAGCTTTCTTTTGATGGTATTTGATTGCCTCTGCGATTTTTATTTTTTGCGATATAAATGTAAAAAGACCGCAAATTTTGAAAAAAATGATATTTTCTACTTTTTGTTATTAGAAAAATCCAATAAACTAAACAAAACCCCCCCAAATGACCCCATTTTGGAAAGTAGACACCCTAAGGAAATTGATAAGAGGCATGTTGAGCCCATTGAATATTTTATTTTTTTGCCTCAAGCGATTAAATAATGACAAAAAAAAAACTTTTTTTTTTTTTTTTTTTTTACACAAAGTTGTCACTAAATGATATATTGCTCACACATGCTATGGGCATATGTGAAATGACACCCCAAAATAAATTCTGCTGCTTCTCCTGAGTACGGGGATACCACATATGTGGGACTTTTTGGGAGCCTAGCCGCGTACGGGGCCCCGAAAACCAAGAACCGCCTTCAGGTTTTCTAAGGGCGTAAATATTTGACTTCACTCCTCACTACCTATTACAGTTTTGAAGGCCATAAAATGCCAAGATGGCACAAAACCCCCACAAATGACCCCATTTTAGAAAGTAGACACCCCAAGCTATTTGCTGAGAGGCATGTTGAGTCCATGGAATATTTTATATTTTGCCACAAGTTGCGGGAAAATTACAAACTTTTTTTTTTTTTTTTTCACAAAGTTGTCACTAAATGATATATTGCTCACGCATGCCATGGGCATATGTGAAATGACACCCCAAAATAAATTCTGCTGCTTCTCCTGAGTACGGGGATACCACATATGTGGGACTTTTTGGGAGCCTAGCCGCGTACGGGGCCCAGAAAACCAAGCACCGCCTTCAGGCTTTCTAAGGGCGTTACAGTTTTGAAGGCCATAAAATGCCAAGATGGCACAAACCCCCCCCAAATGACCCCATTTTGGAAAGTAGACACCCCTAAATTTAGGGGTACACTAGTGAGACTAGGTAATAAATGGCGGGTGCCCTGAAACTATAAAAAAAATAACCAACCAGCGTCACCTGTAACAGTTATATGGTGATCACTGGTGAAAGGGTTAACTAGGGGGCAATCAGGGGGCTTTATGCGGTAGTATATGGGGGTCCCTGGCGCTATAAAAAGCTGCGGCGAACCTAAATACCTACCTGCCTAACTAGCGTCACCTGTGACACTAATACAGTGATCAGAAAAACGATCGCTTATTAGGCTGGGTTCACACTGGAGCGATGCTGGAACGCCACTAATCCGCGGCGGGTTCCCGCATCACATGCCTCCCGGCGGCAGTTCACACTGCCCTATGCGAACTGCTGGGAGTGTCAGTGAAATGTTAATGACACCCCCAGATCAGTTCGCATATCGCAGTGCGATCTGCAAACTCGGATCGCATGGTGTGAACACCCATGCGATCCGATTCTGCTGCGGACCAAAAAAAGGGCCCCCGTGCGAGTTTGCGGCGGGTGCGACACGAATTCAGCCATACGATCTGTATGGCTGAACTCGAATCGCACAGAGATCGGATGTGATTTGCACTGCAGTGCGAATCACATCTGTTTTCATAAACCGCTGCAATGTGAACCCAGCCTTAGTGACACTGGCGACGGGGGGTGATCACGGGGTTAAACCTTTATTGGGGGGGTTAGGGGGGTACCTTAGAACTAAAGGGGGCTAACCCTAACTGCCCTAACAGTTATTACAGTCACAAATGACACCAATGCAAAAAAAAAAAAAAAAAAGCAATTGGTGTCACTGTGACTGGGGGGGCAGGGGTAATTGGGGGGTGATCGGGGGGTAAAGGGGGGGTGTGAGTGTGCCTGGCATGTTCTACTGTATGTGTGGTGTGTTGGTGCAACTCACCGAACCTCTCTCCTCGGTGCCGGAACGAAAAATACCGACACGGAGGAGAGAATACATCACTTCCTCTCCTGTGTTTACATTACAGGAGAGGAAATGATGTCACGGGACATTTTCATTCGTCGGGAGCGATCGCGAGGGGGTGGCCATGAATGAATGGCCGTCCCCTCGTCCGGGATCGCTCCCGAACGAATACCGACCGCCGCAGGCACCGGGCGGGGGCCCGATCGGGCCCCCGACCGGCGGGCAGGCAAGGACATACATGTAACCCCTTATGCCTGCCCGTGCCATTCTGTCGACGTACATCGTCGTGCGGCGGTCGGGAAGTGGTTAAAGGGATAAAACATGAGAAACGTGCAGGTTTTGCACCTTATCATTGGCATCTTCACTAACCTATAAGTAGGCACATGAAAGAGGAGGGGGGAGGGTGCGAGAACCAGAAACTTGGAAGCTAAACATGTCTGTCTTTTGCTTAAAGGCTGGTTGACACCATAAAAGGTGCAAGCGCGTGCATTTTTGCACGTTCCCACATGGCACATTTAGTGCAGCCCATTAATTTCAATAGGCTGCCAAATTCAAAAAATAAATAATAATTTTACATCTTTTACTACACCAACCTCCCATGCTACTGCAATTTAGTTGCAGCAAAAGCATTGCATTTTCTAGATGGGTGGGGGTGCCATTATGTATTAAAAGGCACCTGCTTACGTCTGCAGAGGGTAGCGCATTTCTATGCCGTGCTGTAAAATTCATGCTCATGTGCTTGTTCACGCATCACAAGTGGTGTGAACCAGCCCTTAAAGAGGAAGTAAACCCCGATGGGTGTTACTTCCTCTTTGTCTCCCTGCAAAGGTAAAGCATGATGGGCTACCATTAGGTGCAATTTACCCGACACAGGAGCCAGCGATGTCACCACTGTCCCCTGTAGCACGGAGCGTCCATCTTCTTCCAGGTATCGCTGCTTCGGCCACTCAGCGCCGGAGCAGCGATGACGTCACTCCCGTGCATTCGCACGGGAGCCGACACCAATGGCATATAGCCGTAAGCAGCGGCATGCCCAGTGCGCCTGTGCCGTAGACAGCGGTGCCTGTCTTTTTGTAAAGATCTCCTAAGCCGTGTAGATATTTCTTGGACCTACAGGTAAGCCTTAATCTAGGCTTACCTGTAGGTCAAAGTGGTTTGTAAGGGTTTACAACCACTTTAAAGCAATGTTTCTCAACTCCAGTAAAGTACCCCCAACAGGTTATGTTTTCAGGATTTCCCTCAGATGAAAACAGCTGTGGTAATTATGAAGGCAGGGAAACTGATCAAATTACCTGTGCAAAATAACGGAGAGCCTGAAAACATGACCTGCTGTGGGTACTTGAGGAATGGAGCTGAGAAACTTTGCCTTTAAACACTTCACGCCAGGTGGACGTCCTTGACTTTCCGGGGGTATATCTGAATGATGGCTGTAGCTACAGGAATCATTCAGATATCAGCTTTTTCAGCCGGCGATTCCCTGCACCATAAGAATGATCATAGGGGCTGTTCCGCAGCTTGATCGTTCTTACGGCGCTTCTACCGACTCACCGCTTCCATTGGCGAGTCGGACACAGAATCCGCCGGCCCCCGGATGTTCATCAGAGATTTTAGGCTTCCCAGCCTAGAGGTGAGATGTGGGATCTTACTGACCCCACATCTCAATGTAAATAGGTCCGATTATGCCATATTCCTATTACAAGGGATGTTTACATTCCTTGTAATAGGAATAAAAGTAATCAATTTTTTTTTTTTTAATAAAAAAATAGCACCCCCGTCCCCGTGAGCTCATACGCAGAAGTGAACGCATGAAAATGGTGTTCAAACCAGACATGTGAAGTATCGCCACAAACGTTAGAGCGAGAGCAATAATTCTAGCCATAGACCTCCTCTAACTCAAAACATGTAACCAGTAAAAAATGTTAAAGCTTCGCCTATGGGGATTGTTAAATACCAAAGTTTGGTGCCATTCCACAAGCGTGTGCAATTTTGAAGCGTGACATGATCTTCATCTTTCACATTATGCAAAAAAATTGGGCTAACTTTACTGTTTGTTTTTTTTTTAAAGCATGAAACTTTTTTTTCTGAAAAAAATGTGTTCGAAAAATTGCTGCGCAAATACCGTGCGAGATAAAAAGTTGCAACGACTGCCATTGTATTCTCTAGGGTTCTATGTAATTTTCTAGCAAAAAAAAAAAATCATGAATTTTACATGTAGGAGAAAAATGACAGAATTGGCCTGGGTGCAAAGTGGTTAAGAAAAGGTTAAACTTAAAAATAAACTTCACTTATTTGCTTTCTTTTGGTCTGGATATTATACCATCAAAAGCAATGGTACAGCTGATCCATTACTTGTAGTTCCACAGACCAGCAGACAAGTGGGCCCAGGTGCTTGCATTTCCACAGATCACCTGCAAAGCGGATACATTTCTTGTAGTTCTAGACATCAGGTAAGTTGCCACCTTATGGCTGCATTAGACTGGAAGTTATAGGCGTTGATGCATCTTACCTGACTAATTTTATTGCTAGTCCTGTGACCAGTTCCTATCCAGTGTGTCCAACAACCTCTCTATGCTAGCTGTGCTCAGACCAACATTAGTTTTGCCAATAGTTAGTATTCCCCCAGCCTCCGGCGATAGTTCCTGTGTTCACTGGTTCCAGGAAACCTAGTGATACTTGCAACCCAGTGCCTCTGTTCTTCCTCAACATTCCTGGGACCCCAGGGCTCTCAAAGACACTCAAAGCACCCCGGTGCTCCAGAGACTCATTCTAGTATTTGTGGGATCCCAGCACCCCAGTGTTCCACATTCTCTCACTACTGTGTTCTCAAGTTTACCAGTGCTGAGCACCCCAAAGAGACAGGACTCTCATTCCTGTAATCCCAGCACCCCAGGGCATCTAGAGACTTCCACTCTGATCCCAGTACCCGAGTGACTGAACCCCCATTATCTCAGCACCCCAGTGCTCCCGGTGACTTATTCCTGTGATCTCACTACCCATGTGCTCCAAATATTCTCACATCTGTGTTCCCAGAGTCTCTTGCACTCCTGTCCTTCCACAGACCGTCTCCTGTGACTTCAGCATTCCTGTAATCCAGCATTCTTTGCATCCTGCACCCATGGACACCCTCTGTATCCCTGTGAACTTTGCTCTGTTACTGAAATGGTCTATTGATATTGTAGTAGGCTCTGGTTCCTTCCTTGGTCATCTGTCTGCATGGGTGTATCCAAGGGCTATAGCCCGAGAGATGTTCCCTTGAAGGCTCTGCTCATGATCAGGAGTGCATTGTTCTGTTTTGGGGCTTGCAACTCTGCATAACACGCAGAAAGTCCTAAATTCAGGGAACACCAACAGTGACCTATAGAAAACTGGAGGGGTCATTCAAGAATATCGACTTGCTTTTTGCAGAACCAAATGTGTTGATATTCTCTAGAACTGTTTCAAAATGTGTGTAAAGAACACACAGCATCTTTACTTCAAGTCACTTAAAGTGACACTAAAGGTTTGTTTTGTTTTTTTGTTTGTTTTTTAAACAGGTCATACTAAGGGCCGGTTCACACTGCGGGCGATGCGAGGCGACTCGCCGCTATCTTACAAGTCGCCCCCGTTCTGTACAATGGAACCGTTCTGAGAGGAGCGACTCGAGTCGCTCCGACTCAGAAAAAAGGTTCCTGTACTACTTTCGGGCGACCTCGGGGCGACTTGCATTGACTTCTATACAGAAGTCATCTGCAAGTTGCCGCTGAGGTCGCGGCTAAGCAAGTCAGTGTCGCCTCGCATCGCCTGCAGTGTGAACCGGCCCTTACCTCCACTGAGCAACTTGTTTTGCACAGAGGGGCCCCTGAACCTGCTCTTCTGGGGTCCCTCCACGGCTCTAGCAACTCCTGTCCACAGCAGATAACCCCCCTGGGAGAAGCGCTCTCCCAGCAGGGGGGGTTACCTTGTGGGTGCACTCCCGAGTCCAGCATTTAGCGTCCATAGTGGTTGAGTGCA
The DNA here is from genome assembly GCF_037356315.1 of Lithobates pipiens. Lineage (NCBI taxonomy): Eukaryota > Metazoa > Chordata > Amphibia > Anura > Ranidae > Lithobates > Lithobates pipiens. Next base: position 485,489,642 of record NW_027507758.1, read on the forward strand.
GGACTCGGCCCCATCCCCCGGCACTTGCATCATTGGATTTGATTGACAGCAGTGGGAGACAATGGTTGCTCTGCTATAAATTTATCCAATCAACAGCCGAGAACCCCGGGCAGAGAGACAGCGCATTCCCGTGGGTCAAGTTCAAGAGGTCAGGTAAGAAAAATGGGGGGGCCGTCACTGACAGGTGTTTTTTCACCTTAATGCATATAGGATGCATTAAGGTAAAAAAAAACATGACCCTTTACAACCCCTTTAATATAGCCCCTGAATCCCTACTTTCTAAGCAGTGGGGGAATCAACTGTGTAGTTTAAAAACCTGACTCCCTACACCAACCCCATTTGTACAAATATAACGCAAGGAGTTTTGCTTGCATGCTAGGGCAGCTATGTGCAAAGCCAAAATGATTTTTAGATTGTCATTAAAGTGATTGTAAATCCAATGTCATCCTTTCTAAACTACTGCCATAGGGGTTATCTGGAAGGATATACATGCCTCCTGGATGTATCTTTATCTGTCAAATGTCTCCCCCCTTTCTGCTATGAGACCCGAAAAACTGCATATTCTGTGGGTGGGTGGAGTCGTGATGTCAGTAAACTCTCCACCCATCTATACACTCTCCTTATCAATATGCATATTCTCCTGTGTATTTCTTACATTGAACTTCTGCTATGATCACCAACATCCAGTGAAAAGACAGGAAAGTAAGCACATGACTTCAGCATGCCCAATCATGCTGAGGTGGGGAACATCCAATTCTGGCAGAGCAGCAGTAGAAAGAGTGGGGGAGGGAATTAAAAAATAATTCAAGTCTCTTAGGCTAGTACACGAGATATGTAAATCACCTGTCACTCACAGCAAGGGGGAGGAATTGACAAGTTTTTCTCCGTCAAGATTTATCTCACTGAATAATAAAAGACGATTGCTCAGAGCTGGATTAACTCTGTGTGGCAAGACTGGGCTCAAATGATAGGAAATGTTACACACTACAGTACGACAAAAAAAAAAAAAAAATTGGGGTTTACATCCACTTTAACTGCTTCCCGCCTATAGGCGAATGATGGCTATAGAGCGGACGCTCTTGTCCGGGAGGCCATCCCTGGACATCCTTGTGTTTACTTCTGCAATGCGCGCCGCCGCGGGCACGCATCGGGGAAGTTTTGTGTTTGCCGTGACCCCCGGAGACAGGCAAACACAGATCGCTGTAAACGGCCAATCACAGTGGGCGTTTACAGCGCGATCAGCCTATCCAATGAGAGATAAACTCATATGTAAACATATGAGATCATCTCTCAGCGCCGCTCTCAATCCTCACACAGACAGCGTGTGAGAGGGGAGAGATGAACAGCTGCAGTGGCCGTAAGTGGAAAAAAAGTGCCATCCTCGCCCAGTGCCACGTATCAGTGCCATCTGTCATCAGTGTCTCGTATTAGTGCCATCTGTCATCAGTGCCACGTGTCATCAGTGTCCTGGTGCTCCAGGGCCTTCAAAAGTGTAATAGGTAATAGGTAGTCAACAAGTTAGATGTGTAATTTATGCTCCTAGAACACGTGATGGCGCTGCCTGCATGTTGGGCCTCTATGTGGCCAGGCTGTGAAAAAGTCCCACACATGTGGTATTGTAATACTCAGGAGGAGTAGCAGAATTTTTTTGGGGGTGTCATTTGTGGTATACACATGCCATGTGAAAAAAATAACCTATTACAATGACAATTTTGTGGAAATAAATTTAAAAAAAAAAAAATCTTAATTTTGCAAAGAATTGTGGGAAAAAAAATAAGAACATCAAAAAGCTCACCATGCCTCTTACTAAATACATTGGAATGTCTACTTTCCAAAAAGGGGTCATTTGGGGGGTATTAGTACTTTCCTGGCTTGTTCGGGTCACAAGAAATGAATAATTTTGTGTGTTCGCACCACAGCTTGTAGACTTTCTAACTTTCACAAAGACTAAATAATATCCACTAATTTGGGTTATTTTTTACCAAAGATATGTAGCAGTATAAATTGTGGCCAAAATTTATGAAGAAAAATTAATAATTTACATAATTTTGTCACAGAAACAAAGAAATATGCATTTTTTTTTTCAAAATTTTCGGTATTTTTTTCATTTATAGCACAAAAAAATAAAAACCCTAGAGGTGATCAAATACCACCAAAAGAAAGCTCTATTTGTGGGAAAAAAAGGACAAAAAATGCATTTGGGTACAGTGCTGCATGACTGAGTAATTGTCAAAGTGTGAGAGCACCGAAAGCTGAAAATTGGTCTATGCAGGAAGGGTGTTTAAGTGCCCAGTAAGCAAGTGGTTAACTAAAGAATACAAATAGTGATGGATAATCCCAAATTTAATAGCCGTTATCAGGGAAAGAGTTGATCTTGGTAAAGTGGCAAGCACCAGCACAATACATGAATGGAAGGCCCAGCAGTAGTGGGGTATCATGTCAGCTACCAAGAATTAGGACCCATATAAGTCTTTCAGAGGCATCCGCTAGTATCCTCCCTTTTACCGCACAGCCAAGCAAACAGAAAATTTTACACCAATTAAATCCAATTTTTTTTTCACTAACAATTTATTTGTGGATCAGAACAATCTTTTTGCCCAGCAATACAACACAAATAACCCAAATTCATATTTTGCACCATTGAATAGAGACCCAGTAGAAGAATTCAAAATATTTTTGGGCACTTAAAGGCGAAGTTTGCCTTTTAAAAAAATGAATTCACTTTTTTTTAACCAACAAAAAAATTATTAGAGCCTGTAAAGCACCTTCCATCAGCAGATCACAGGTGCAATGTAAGGCTTGTTTTAGATATGGGTGTAATATGTTATGAAGGGTAAACTTTGACATGGAACTTACAAAAAAAATAAAAAATTCAAGCTTACTGGCTCAAACCCCATTCATCACATGCCACTGTATTATCTGTTATAATCACCCTGGATACGAATAAATATAAATAAATTACAAAATTCACCCACCCACACAGAATCCAGGACTTCTGGGGTCCTCCAGTGGTGCCGATAGCTCCTCTCCGCATCGGGTGCCCACACTGGAGACATCTCTCCTAAGGTGGACACCCGTGCGGGCACGCTCCCGAGTCCTGCTTCTGGGTACATTCACACAGAATGCAGGACTCAGCCCCATGTCCTTGGATTTGACAGCAGAGGGCAGCCAATGGCTGTGCTCCTATTAATCTATCCAATCAAGAGCCGAGACAACAGGCAGAGGTGTAGAGCGTGTCTCCGCTGTGGGAAAAAACAGGCTTAGGTGAGTAAATCCAGCTAGGCTACCCATCACAGAAATTAATCTTTAATGCAAACCAGCGATTCACTCATTCAGGCCAAAGCAGTAAGTTTGTTTGTTTTTTTGTTTTTTGTTTTTTTTTATCCTGCACCACTTAGCTCTCTTTCTCCAAACCACCAAGAGTCAAAAGGAACTACCTGGTACTTCCAGTTTTGGAGGTGAATGGGACAAAACTGGGCAAATAAGAACAGAGTCTCCACAGCCCTGTGCAAGTTCTTACTACAGTGAGTTTCAGCCTAGAGATGGCTTTCCTTCATTTCAAAGGGCTTCTCACAGTAGCAGGGAATCGAAAGGAAGGCGATTGCTGGGGAGGGCTACAAAAAAAACAACCAGTTGCTTAGCCTTGTCCTTAGATGGCAGGGTCAGGTGTGTGACCCATCTGATGCTAAAAGTATTTGCTTAGTAAGAGTAAGCAGGCATTCCACTTTGCTTACGTTAAAAATGGACAAACAGTGCCTGCTATGCGCAGATCACAAGTAGTCTGAACAATATTTTGCACTTCAGGTTTGCTTTAATGGTAAGATAATTTACTTTAAAGCGGTAGTAAACTGCCACTAAAATGAAAATTAAGTAGGCCCCTGCAGGCTTAAGTCATAATGTACTAGTATGGACTGCATACTAGCACATTATGAGATAACTAAAGCGGATGCCTCCTGTGCAGCACTGTCATGGATTCCCGCCACGGAGCTCTGAAGGTACGATACGATATACAATCCTTTCGATGTCATTGGCAGCATCCCTTGTGAATAACTCCTAAACAATGCAAGTTTAGAAGATAATCACTGTATATACAAGTAAGCTTTATTACAGGCTTTCCTGTAGCTATAAGTTTAACCACTTCCCACCCGGCCAATGTACATATACGGCCGGGTGGGAGCTCTACTTCTGAGAGGACATTCAGGAACGTCCTTCAGAAGGAGGGGGATCGCGCACGCGCGTGCCCGCGCAGTGGCGCAATCCCGATGTGCTCGTGTCACCCGGACACGGTGCATCTCGGATCGGCAGAAGGGCTCTGTGATTGGCCCTCCTGATCACATGACGGCCGTGTCCAATCACGGCCATCATGTGATGTAAACAAACAGCCGGTTGCTAGGCAATCGGCTCCTCCTCTCCTCACACAGAAGTCATCGCTGAGGAGAGGAGAGCAGATCGCTGCAGCCGGCTGATGATCAGTGAGTATGAGCTGTTTTTTTACCGCTTTTTACTTACTGATCATCAGTCTAGTGTAATACACACAACACATCACACCACACAGTATAAACACAATGTCCCCACATATGTCCCCAAAACACACATGTCCCTAATAATAAAAACATGTCCCCCACATATGTCCCACTAAAATCACATGTCCCAATGATTATCTGCACACATATGTCTGTGATCACCTGCACACATATGTACATGATCATTTGCGTACATATGTCCGTGATCACACAAACCAATTATTATACACTTAACCAAATTTTTTTTTACCAAAGACATGTAGCAGAATACATTTTGGCTTAAATTTATGACAAAATTTGATTGTATTGGATTTCTTTTAGAATAGAAAGAAGAAAGTTTTTTTTTCCAAATTTCCGATCTTTTTTCGCTTGTATCAAAAAATAAAAAACTGAGTCGTTAATAAATAACACCAAAATAAAGCTCTATTTGTGCAAACAAAACGATAACAATTTAATTTGGGTACAGCGTAGCATGACCGCGCAATTGTCATTGAAAGTGCGAGAGCGATGAAAGCTGAAAATTGGGGTGGGAAGGAAGGGGGTGAAAGTGCCCTGAATTGTAGTGGTTAAAGTGGTGTTTACAGTGCCTTGAAAAAGTATTCACTCTAATTTTCAACATTTTGCTGTAAAATAGGATTTTTGACTTTCCGTAAAAAGTTTCTCTGAGTTCATTGAGACACAGCCTTCTTTATTCAGAACCAGTGTTATATCGCCCCCTACAGGAGTAGAACACTAGGCAGAAAAAAGGCTTGGCTATGCCCATGGGCAGTCCTAAGTGATATATATACCCCCCCCCCCTCTGCTACAGGTCTTCAGTTATGTAACAAGCAGTATCAGAAGTATTAAAACTCCATAGAAGGGCGGGTGCTGTGTCTGTCAATGAACTCAGAAAACAGAAGAAAAAAAATCCTATTCTCATTTGTTCCTTGACAGACACAGCCTTCTTTATTCAGAACCATATGGATGTCCCAAGGCAGTGCAAAACATGAGAGGTGGGGCAGCCAAAAAAAAAAAAAACAACAACAACCACACACGTCAACCAGATGACCTAGAGCCCACCTGACCAGCAGAAAAAAAACCCCTAGGCTGCAGCCTGCAGAACCTTGCAGCCAAAAGAAGCATCCACAGATGCCAGTACATCCACCTTGTAAAATTTTGTGCAAGTGTGCACCAATGACCAGGTGGCCGCCTTGTAAACTTGAGTTACTGATGCCTGACAGAAGGCCCAGGAGGCACTCAGCGCCTGAGTCGAATACCCCTTCACCAGGAAGGGAGGAATGGAATGGAATAGGGGAAATGGGAGGGGGGGTTAGGGGAGTGCCCCATCATTTGTGTTCCGGGGGGGTGGCTGGAATAGTCAGTGCCCCATGGGTGTTCCCCGGGGGGGGGGAATAGCACCCCATCATGGGTGTTCCCCGGGAGGAATAGCACCCCATCATGGGTGTTCCCCGGGAGGAATAGCACCCCATCATGGGTGTTTTATTCTGTAGTTTGAGTGCAACACTCAGTTTTTTCATTATTACTTATAAATAAATGGCATATTCCTTTTTTTATGATTTTATATCCGATTAACCAGAAAAATAAATCGGCCAATTAATCGATTATGAAAATAATCGTTAGTTGCAGCCCTAGTTGGAATACTGCCGCCCTGCTGCTCAGTCTCCAAAGAGAGGGAATCATGCTCTGCTTCAGTACGGCGCAGTACGTACATGTTGGCATTCATGGTTCCCTGAATGAACTGTAGCCCACTAGTGCCGGCAGCACTCATGCAGCCCCAGACCATGACACTCCCAACACCATGCTTGATTGTAGACAAGACAAACTTGTCTTTGTACTCCTCCTCACCTGGTTGCCGCCACACATGCTTGACACCATCTGAACCAAATAAGTTTATCTTGGTCTCATCAGACCACAGGACATGGTTCCAGTAATACATGTTCCTAGTCTGCTTGTCTTCAACAAACTGTTTGCAGGCTTTCTTGTGCATCATCTTTAGAAGAGGCTTCCTTCTGAGACGACAGCCATACAGACCAATTTGATGCAGTGTGCGGCGCATGGTCTAAGCACTGACACGCTGACCCCCCCCACCCCTTCAACCTCTGCAGCAATGCTGGCAGCACTCGTACGTCTATTTCCCAAAGACAACCTCTGGATATGACGTGGAGCACATGCACTCAACTTCTATGGTCGACCATGGCAAGGCCTGTTCTGAATGTATTCTGTCCTGTTAAACCGCTGTATGGTCTTGGCCACTGTGCTGCAGCTCAGTTTCAGGGTCTTGCCAATCTTCTTATAGCCTATGCCATCTTTATATAGAGCAACAATTCTTTTTTTTCCCAGATGCTCAGAGAGTTCTTTGCCATGAGGTGGCATGTTGAACTTCCAGTGACCAGTATGAGAGAGAGCGCGAGAGCGATAATACCAAATTTAACACACCTGCTCCTCATTCACACCTGAGACCTTGTACCACTAATGAGTCACATGACTCAGGGGAGGGAAAATAGCTAATTGGGCCCAATTTGGAAATTTTTACTTAGGCGTGTACTCACTTTTGTTGCCAGCGGTTTAGACATTAATGGCTGTGTTTTGAGTTATTTTGAGGTGACAGCAAATTTACACTGTTATACAAGCTGTACACTCACTACTTTACATTGTAGCAAAGTGTTATTTTTTCAGTGTTGTCCCATGAAAAGATATAAAATATTTACAAAAATGTAAAGGGTGTATGCACTTTTGTGAGATACTGTATATTATATATACATATATTTGGTGCGATTAATTTTCTAGCAAAAAATTATGCATTTTAAATTGAAATCAACAAGTGTCAGAAAAAGGTTTAATCTTTAAGTGGTTAAACTACCCTCATTTACAGACCGAAGTTTATCCCTTTGATCTTTCAAAACATTACAAAGTTTATAGTTGGCTGAGAAAGAAGCTGGAGGAGTTTTGTGAAAGTTGGCAGACTGATTTTTTTTCTTCCCCTTTTTTGACAACTGCTGGTTTGAGCAAAGAACTCTGCATAGAATCTGGAAAATGCTTTGTTAAAATCGAGAGGGGGGGGGGAATAAATAAAATTGCGATCTCGATTCTTAACGATTAATCGTGCAACTCTAGTACAAAGTGGCGATTCCCACCGGATCGCACACCAACTGCATTGTAAAAGCGCTAGCCCCTGTAAACGGACCCTAAAAACTAGTTATATTTAGATACAATAAAACATGTTGGTACTTTAAAATGGCTCTCTTAATGTCGAGGTTTACTTATCGATTCTCTCATTGAGCTGGAACAACAACGTCCAGATCAATGAGTTCCTTAGCACTGAAGGATGACAGGCCTTCAGTTTGCACCTTCAAAAAAATTCTGGAAAATAGCAGCTTTTTACACAAACAGGTTCCTTTTAACGTGAACCTGAGTCACTATATACGAGCAGCTGTTGGCGCTAGATCAGCAGTATGAATGGTCTAGCAAGGTTTTCAATTTTGGGCACACAAATATAAAAATCTGCATTTTTGGCTAGAAGACTTCAGACGTTCTGACAAACTCAACTGAAAAATGTACTTTGTTGAACCAGCGGATGCGCACAGGGCCACCCACAACGGGAAATTTCCGCAGGAACTGAACAAAATTTTAGCTTTGTAAACCAGCCTACAAGTGTCCACACACACACTAATTTAATTTATTTTTCTAAATGTTTTGGAGGATGTTTCTTCAATATTCTGAACATTAATGCCAGCAAATCAACGTTTTTATTGTTTTATTCGTTTTTGACTTAAATTCAGCCGGTTCAGCAGCGACCCCCTATTCCAGAGCAGTCGATCTAAGGACTGATTTGCTCTCAAATGGGCCTGTTGCAAACATTCACCCAATCAGTGCTGCAGCAATGATCAGTGTATTCTGACAGCATACAACTGTGCAGCAGGGAGCATGCCCTCATCTACCTTGAATGTGTGCATAGGGGAAATCTGTTCTTTTTTTTATTTTTTGATTAGCTTACTGGCTGATCAAAATAAATAAATAAAAATAAAATGAAAAAACTTCTCTAAAGCCAGCTTAAAGTGGAGCTGCACCCAAAGGAGAAAGCTCCACTTGTTTGCACCCTTCTCCCCTCCACCGTGGGACCATTCACAAAGCACAGCTCGAGCATGTGCAATAGGAAACCGGCTGTTAAGCCAGAAGGTTTCACTGCCAGCTTCCCTTACCTACAACGTCAGCGCCTGCACCCAAAGTTGATTGAAGAATCAGCTGGGGTGCAGACATCGCTGGATCACTGGACAGGTAAGCGTCCTTATAAGTCAGCAGCTACAGAATTTAGTTTTTTTTACATCATATGGAAAGAAAAACTCAATGAACTACCACAGAGCTCAACAGCACCATGGTAGTTCATTGAGTGCTACAAGCAGACAGCTGCAAAGGTTGTCGGTCGTTGTAGTCCAGTCAAAGAACACAGTAAATGATTGACGTAGCCAGGTTTTCTTTAGATTGTGGCAGCAAGCAGGGGAAAAGATCCCCCACTCGTTGTCTAAAGGATGGGGGGTGTGCGGGGGCTGATACATTTGTTACTTGTTACAAAAGGTGAACTTATCCTTTACACAGTCTATGTGATTTGGTTCAGGAAAGTAGTAATTTCAAAAGCAAAATTTGGAACTACTTTTGTAAAACATTCATTCACTCAGTCAACACATATAGAGAATTTTTTAACAAGTATTCGTATGAATGTTCGAAAATCTACTAGTTTTCCTGCATGAAATCCTGTCAGGACATTTGTTATATGGCAGATTTTAAGTTTCTGTTATCAGCACTGAACTCAAGCTAACAAACAGAAAGCCTTGCAGGCAGCCCCTACTATTGCTTTGACAGTGAAAATACAATTCAATAAAATTACCCCCCTCACCCCCACCCCGGGACAGAAGTACTAGTGATCAGCCACATTTCTTGCATTTCATCTTCTTAGATGCTATTTTTTGCTGTAAAAAGAAGAAACAAGTGTGTATGCATTTCTATTTACTACAAAATGAACATAGATGAGAATATGTCCAATAGGAGCTTACCTATTGAGGAAAGCACAAGTGACTGTAGTGTCTTATATCAACAGATGAGAAACTGGGCTGAGCGGGGTGGATCAAGAGGATTTTATCTGCTGACAAATTGCATTTCTATAAAGATTATCTGACCATCTTTGAAAAGTCTGATCTAACATAATTAAACATTTTAGAGCTCTTACAGAAGAATAAAAAAAAAAAAAAAAAAAAAAGAGTAATTTAAATAATAATATATATATTTTATATACCTACAGCTTTTGCACACCTGAGTAGCCATACATGCTGTGTACAGCCTGCTATACAAGTGAATGGAAGTGTGTGGCCATGCTCTTGTAAAAAAAAAAAAAACACACGCGTCTTGCATGCTTTAAGACATTGTCAAATGAATGGGCTGCCAAACGCATCAAAAAATAAATAAAAATAAAATAAAAATTGGACAAGCACTATTTTTTGCAATGCAGCACCCAATAATGCATGAAAGTGTGTTATGGTGCAACGTGGTGCACAGCAGTGATAATGCACTGTGCATTTCCTCAGGGTGTTGGGATGTCATTGAATAATAATGGACCTGTAGTAATGTGCGAGAAGCGAGAACAAAATGGAAGTATGAACGGTCTAGCAAACTGGATTTTTTTTTTTTTTTTTTTTAAGCACCATAATCTTAATACTAAGATTGTCTGGGGTTGCTATAGGCCACAGTGTGAGAATTGCTGATGCGATTAATATGGACCTAAGAGGACAACATAAAGAGCCAGAAGAGCCAACTGCTAGTTCTGCTAAAATCTGTGGTTTGTAGTTGGCTATTTTCATAAAAATTGTACGCAGTTTGCTTAAAAGTTACTTGTTTTGTTCCATACAGTGACATATCTACTGCATGGGTCTCACATTTTCATTCTGAAACAGCAACCAGTTTTTTATGCTCCTGTCACAGAATGTTGCGGTAGTAATCGGAACTTTCACTCCTATAACTACATATGTATCTTTGGCAAAGTGTTTACTTTATTAATAGCAGTTCAGCATAAACAGTAAACAAGAAAAAAAAAGAAAAAATTGAATTTCTTCAATTTTCAAAAAAAAATTACAAAATTTACAACTTAAAAAACTCACCATACCTTGGACTGTTTACTTTTCAAACTGGGGTCATTTGGGGGAGTATTTGTACTGTCCTAGCATTTAAAGGCCTCAAAAATTGATAGGCCTTCAGTACATAATTGATGAACATATTTTTTTTATTATTATTATTAGAGGTCAACCGATATATCGGCCGATATTTGCCATTTTTTAATTAATCGGCATCTGCCGATTGTACTGATAAAAGGCAGATTTAGAACTACAGCGTGACTTGCAAATGACTTCTGTAATAGTAAGGCTCGGTTCACACAGGGGGTGATGCGAGGCGACACGACTTGCCTCGCCACGACCTGCCGCGACCTCAGCCGCGACTTGCAAATTACTTCTGTATAGAAGTCAATGCAAGTCGCCCGAGGTCGCCCAAAAGTAGTACAGGAACCTTTTTTCTAAGTCGGAGCGACTCGAGTCGCTCCTCTTAGAACGGTTCCGTAGTACAGAACGGGGGCGACTTGTCAGGTCGCGGCACGGCAAGTCGCGTCGCCCCCTGTGTGAACGGAGCCTAAAAGTCAATGCAAGTTGCCTGAGTCTTCATAGAAGCAACTTTCCTCCTCTCTGGGCAGTCTGACAAGAAAAGAGCAAAAAGATACAATGTTTACACTTCTGAATGAATGAACTCAACTCAGTGTGTAGAGATCTCAGTTTAACCATTTAAAGACTAAATCTTTTCTGACACTTGTTGCTTACAAGTAAAAATCCTGTATTTTCTGCCAGAAAATCACTTAGACCCCCCAAAAATCAAACATTTTTTTTAGCAGAGATCCTAGGGAATAAAATAGCGGTTGTAATATTTTATGTCACATGGCATTTGTGCAGCAGTCTTTCAAATGCAATTTTTGGGAAAAAAAATAAAAATACACTAATGATTTAAAAAAAAAAAAAAAAAAACTAAAAACAGTAAAGTTAGCCCATTTTTTTTCGTCCAAAAGTTTTGACTACCTTTTATTTTATAGTTTTGTTTTTGTTTTTTTATCCAAATCATACATACAAGTAAACTTATTGGAGGTTTGTTTTGTTTAATAAATGTAAGGCCCATTTCACACATGGACAGTATGTCTGTATTTCATCCATCCGTTTGCGGATGAAGTACAGACATACATGTATCCCTATGGGATAGCGGGTGTCTGAACATCCGCAGACACCCGCTATTGTCCGCCTCCGCAATTGTCGGATTCTGCAAACGGAGGAAAATCCTATTTTTCTATCCGTCTGCAGAGCAGATCGGATGAACATGGACAGACGGTCCGTGCTCGTCCGATCCCCATAGAGGAGAATGGAGAGCTGACAGGGCGGTCCCTGCACAGTGTGCGGGGACAGCGGCCCGTTCCCTGCTGAGCGAGCGGATCATCACGGGGCGGATCATTACTGATCCGTCCCGTGTGAAAGGGACCTAAGAAATTTTCTGCATCACTTATTAAGGCTGCTTTCACATTGGAGCGGGCAGGCGTTGATGGTAAAACGCTGCTAGTTTTAGGGGCGCTTTACCATCATTTTAGCGGTGCTATTCGGCTGCTAGTGGGGCACATATAACCCAGCTAGTGGCCGAGGAAGAGGTTAAATGCACCCGTGAAGCACTGCTGCCAAATCGCATGCATACGCTTCGGCAGTAGTGTCCATTCATATCAATGGGCAGGAGTGGTGGAGGAGCGGTATACATCACTCCAAACGTGCTGCTTGCAGAACTTTTTTTTTTTTAACATCCTGCCAGCGCATCGCCTCTGTGTGTCTTTCACACAGACTGCAGGGGAGCCATTTTGCAGGCGCTATTTTTAGCCCAACAGTGCCTTAAAAACGTCCCTGTGGGAAAGGTGTATTAGATCTTATGAGATGAAGGGGGATTAAAAAAAAAAAAAAAAAAAAAAAGGAAAATAAAATAAAAATCAGCCTAACGTATCGGCCCAAAAAAAAAAAAAAAAAAAAAAAATCGGCATCGTATATCGGCCGCCATGTTTTCTAAATATCGGCATCGGCCAGAGAAAAACCCATATTGGTCGACCTCTAATTATTATGATTATTATTACACTCACACAATAGTTTGTGTACTCTATAAAACTTTCACAAAGACTAAATATACACCGATTCGGATTTTTACCAAAGAAATGTAGTGAGATAAGGAAAAAGAGTATTTGTTTGCAAAACTTTATAACATAAACAAAAAGGTTTTGTTTTTTTGTTTTTTGTTTTTTTTAGTTTTTTCAAACTTTTAAATTTATATAGCAAAAAATAAAAACACCCAGTAGTAATCAAATACCACCAAATGAAAGGTGTATTTGTGTGCAAATAAATGTAATACATTTAATTTGGGTACAGTGTTGCATGACAAAGCAATTTCCAGTTAACCACTTCCGGACCATCGCACGCCGATATAGATCAAAAAGTATACCGCACACTGTTGCTCTAAAATAAAGTATATAAAGCAGCCAGCATAGCCAAAGATAAAAATCGCAAAAAAGAAAAATATGAAAAAAAGAAAACGCAGCACTTACATATACAGTTGAAAAATATGACAATATACACAATATGAGTGTGAAAATACAAGTGGGATATAAAAAAAAAAAAAAAAAAAAATGAATAAATGTCCACCAATGTGAAAAAAGCATACAAAACAGGAGGGGAAGGGTTGAGTCAAAAAGTCCTGGTGTCAATAGACACTGTCAGTAAGTTGACATCACAGAGGCATGAGTGGGAACAGGAGGCATCAATGAAAACATGACAGAAAGGGGAGCTTGCAAGAGGAACCACCGCCAATTGTGTGAAGGCTTACTGGAAACAGTCTTAAGTCATGCAGGTTTGTGGTGATAATCACTGTTAAAAGTGGAAACAATCACAGATCCAGGTCACCACGATCACAATTCTGGGACTAAACGGTACTGGTCATCGGCAAGTTCACAGTAAAATATACGGATGAAGTTCACATGGAGGGAAAGAGGACCAAAGGATATCCACGTACTCACACGATGAAACCAAAAATTAAAGACTGGTTCTGCATAGTGGAATATTGTTTAAAAAATAGATTTTAATAAAAAGGAGGGTAAACAAACATTCACATTTCAAATGTCGATAAAAGGGCTCTTACAGAGAGACAGATTAGCACAATGATGTTGGCAGGACTCAAGCCGATGCGTTTCGACTGCTTAGACATCATCTGGGGTATGACGCAACCCTTCCCCTCCTGTTTTGTACACTTTTTTTCACACTGGTGGACATTATTCATTCATTTTCATATTTTTAAGTCTTATTATAGACCTACTTGTAAGCAAAAATGACAAAGTGTAGTCCCACCCAAAAGTGGAACTTGCACTTTAAGGATTGCTGATCCCATGAGATGCCACATTTGGAAGCTTCTTTGGGGGGGGGGGGGGGGGTACCGAGCTTTGACAGGTACCCAGCTCCCAAAAGATTTCTCAGCCATTCAGGAAGCGCCACGTGACTTGTGTAGTGCGCACCCAGCTGTGAAGCTGCAAGCTGTCTGCATCACTAGACCATGGGACAGGCGAGTGTTTATTAACCACTTCAGGCCCAGAAGGATTTACCCACTACCTGACCAGGCAATTTTTTGCGATACAACGCTGTGTCACTTTAATTGACAATTGCACAGTCATGCGACGTTGCACATGAAAACAATTGTGCAAAGCTTGTCACCCAAAAAGGGTGCAGGAGCTTCTTTTGTGTGACAAACGCACATAAGGCAGTCCATTTAAGAGAATGGAATTCCATATGCAGGATATGAGGAATGCATGTTAATGGCCCCTATAATAAGCAATCCACCAGTGGGAAAGTGCATTAGCACTATACACGTGTGAAAGAGGCCATTAAAGCGGAGCTCCACCCTAAAGTGGAACTTCCGCTCATCGAAAACCGCCCCCCCACCCCTCTGGTGCCACAATTGGCACCTTTCAGGGGGGAGGGGGGATGCAGATACCTGTATAATACAGGAATTTGCACCCACTTCCGGGCATAGATAGCTGCAGAATCTGTGGATATTTACGCCACTTCCCTTCCCCGCTGTCTGCTGGGAAACACACGTGTCCCTGAGACAGTCCGTATTGCGCATCGTAACTCGCGCCGCAAGGCTTCACTTCCTGATCCCCATACCGAAGGTGGCGGCGGCAGCACCCGAGAGACGATCGGCTTCGGGCGTCAACATCGTGGGCGCGCTGGACAAGTGAGTGTCCACATTTTAAAAGTCAGCAGCTGCAGTATTTGCAGTATTCGCACACCCCACGTGCAGAGACCGCCAGGAAGTCGGCACAGCGCTGATCACAGGCAGTGAGACACTTCCCAAACTCTGCAGCCACGCATTGGGACATGTCTCACTGCCTGTGATCAGCGCAGTGTCAACTTCCTGGCAGGCTCTGCACCTGGGCTGTGTGAACACACCGGAGCCAGGAAGCCGGTGTAGCGCTGCGCTAATCACAGGTAGTGAGACGTTTCTCCGATGTGCGACTGCACAGATCGGGAGATGTCTCTCTGCCTGCGATTAGCGCAGACTTCCTGGCGGGTTCTGCACGTGGGATGTGCGAACACGCCTGAGCGCATCCTTATTGGCCATACACACTTCAAACTGAATCCGAAAGCAATCCAATAGCCATAACGTCCCATCCAACGGATTTAGATTGGAGTCCATTGACCAGGATGGAAAGCAATCGATGGTGTCGCACGGACAGGCAGCGCTGAGATGTTTAATTTGTGGTTATTACTCTATTTTGACTGATCAGATAAAGAGGCTGAATGGCGGAAACAGAGAGGCAATCAATAACATAGAAACGGAACATCCAACTATCCATGGAAACTGACTTCCCCGCGTGCGTCATATCAATTGGGCTATTGTCTATAAATCAATTATTTTTAGTGGGAAAGGAGACGATCATTTCTAAAGTTAGGCAATTGTCGGTGTACCTTCCCAACCCTCCCCATAGGTACTACCTGGTGAAGTCGATTTGACTCTCCTCATTTGGGTATCATTGCTGACCAAACGTCCTGGCAATGAAGGTGAAAGGTCCAGTCTAGGAGATGAGGTGCACACAGAATTCAGGATGACACACACACACGCATATGTTGTGGAGTGCAGCACATGTGTACCTGCAGTGTGCCCGGCCACACTCCCACCACCCCTCCTCCTCCTCCCCCCTTCTAGGACTCCACACCAGTGGTCTCCCCCTCACAGCCCCCCTCCTCTCCTCCCCTCCCCCCCATGACCCAGGCTGAACCCCGTCTCTCCCCCGGTTACCTCTCTCTCTCAGCTTCTCACCCGAAGCGAATCCACAAGCCCAACAACACAAGATGGCTGACGCCACGCACCGTCACCTGACGACTCCACGCCTCGCGTGAGCAGTGACAGAGCAGCGTGCCAGCACTTCCACCACACATACACACACTTCCCTTCCTCCGCGAGAGCGACGGGATACTTCACGTACGACTCGTCATTGGGCCCTTCCCAGTCTGCTAGGGAACCAGCGCCCCCACGTGACCGGCCAACAGCTCGTAGCCGCCCTGCGGCCATGTTGGATGTGGGCAAGCCGCCCTCACTCGTGTCATTTCCTAATACGGGATGTCAGTGTAGTGGAGGAAGTGGGTAGAGTCTTTTTTTTAATTATTATTTTGTGGCAGGAAAAGTTGGTTCTACTGAAGAACGATAGCACTGTCAAGGCAGGAGAGAGGGCAATGAGGTGCATGGTGCATGCCAGGGCACCCCAGAACTGTCTGAGGAAAGTGCACTGTCTTGTATACAGAAATAATGTTTTCTACCTATACTTCCACTGAGCTATGAATAAAGTGGGACTGTGGTCAGAAAATTCAAGCGGGAGAAACCCTGCTGACATTTTTTTTTCCAGACCTGTAAGGCAAAAGGCATAATGAGCTAGTATGCACCGCAAGGGAGCTGACATGTTCCCTTGCCGTGTCTTCCAGGTATCGCAGCGCCGGCGCTGTGACTTTCCGGAGCCGCAATATCGTCACTCCCGTCCGGATTTTTTTCCGGCAGGGTCCGGCGTCTGCTGGGCTTTCAGCCGAGAATCCCCTGTGTGCATGCGCTGCTGCAGTCAGGTTTAGGAGATTTTTTTTTACCTACAGGTAAGCCTTATTATAGGCTAACCTGTAGGTAAAAGTAAAAAAAAAAAAAGACTATACAACCCCTTTAAAGCAGAACTTTACCCAGAACAACTGGATAAAAGAATGTTCTTTAGCAAGGAGTACACATTCCACATTGAAAAAAGGCGGGACTTTATATGAAGCACGCAGTCAATAGTGAGAGATCAAGAAATTGTATATTTAATATAAAACATGATGAAAAATTCCATACAAATAGGTACATGGGTCACAAAAATTAATCTGTATTACATATATTTATATTATATCAGTATTACGCATTGCATATACAAAGGCTCATAGTTCATCTATATTGTATCGGTATTACACATTACATGTACAGAGGCTCTATGCGTTTCGTGGAGTATTTATATACAATCTTCAGGAGCAACAATGTGTGTTATCTGAAATGAAGCACAATAAGATTTTAGGTCAATGCTTTTTTAAGAAAATATAAAAAGTATATATAGTAACTTGGGAATGAACCCTGGTTATAAAAATACTCACAGCTACCGTGCAGTGAAAGTGCAATAGTGAGAGCTGCAGGCTCCCCAACGGACTTCTTTTCACACATTCAACATTAATAATGATGCTACCAAAATAACAACATATTCGGCAACCCATTGCCAAGTGACATTCCGTCGCCGCCATCTTGCTACACCCCAAACTCGTCCACGGTAAGGATACATTAAGCAGGGAGAAAGCGGACATGTTGTTATACCCACCAGAGTTTTACATTTTACACATATTTATAACAGTAAAGTGAGTTTATATAGTGAAATACAGGACTTAGAATTCCGTCTGACTAGTTAGATATTGAATTTTAAAAGCAGCTCATCTCACAGGTTTACTAATCTCACAGAAGTTTGCTGCTTTTAAAATTCAACATCTAACCAGTCAGACAGAGTTCTAAGTACTGTATTTCACTATATAAACACAGTTTACTATTATAAATACGTGAAATGCAAAACGTATGCTACATTTTGTTACACCCAGCCCATATAGTCCACTGCTGCTTACTGCGGCCGAGTGCAGGGTGTACCAAGATGAGTGTCACAGCATATAGCATTGCAAAATCCTTCCTTTCCTCTCATCATTAATTTCATTTATTATGCCAGGCCAACAATTGCCAATCAGTGCTGAATTTCAGTGCCTGCCCATAACTGCCCACAAGTTCCACTTATCAGTGCCCATAAGTGCCGGCTATAAGTGCCAGCCATCAGTCAGTGCTCATCAGTCACTGCCGACAAAAAAAATTGTGTGGGCTCCCATAGAAGAGAACCCCCAGAAAAAAGTGTGGATCCCTGAGGAACAATGACCATGAATATACAGTAATTACAAACATTTTTTTTTATTGAATACAAAAGTATTTGCCATCCAACTTTAGTGAGAATTTTTAGATAAGTCACTAGACCAAATAAAAATGCATGAAAGCACTATCTATGAATACCCTATAAAAATAAAGAATAAGTATCCAAGATTTTATAAAATACTTCACCAATCCTGGGGTGGGACATAGATACACAAACAACTCGTGTATAATTGCACACTGACGCTGCCAGAAAGTAACAACATTCATTGTTGGAAGTTTAAAGCGATATTATAGCGGTATATTCCGCGATACTCATCATCAGTTCCTCAGTATTTACAATAGCCCTGCATGTAATTAATTGCTATACACTGACTAATGATACTATCAGTATCACATACAGCAAACTAATGGGGGTATGAGATTTTCTTGAAGATATTTTGAGTAGTTGTGAGTAATATTGTGAGGTCTATGGTGATAGTATATATCAGTGATGGCAAACCTTGGCACCCCAGATGTTTTGGAACTACATTTCCCATGATGCCCATGCACTCTGCAGTGTACTGGAGCATCATGGGAAATGTAGTTCCGAAACATCTGGGGTGCCAAGGTTCGCCATCACTGGTATATATCTTCCTGGCCAGTTTTTGTCCTACATTCTTTTTTCTTTTTGTCGGCTCGAGACACCGGGGGGGATTCAACACTGGCCCCGGGTTGCTAGATATAGCTGTCTTTACAGCTTTTTGGTATTATTTTTCCATCAAATTCATAGGTGTTTTTTTGCTAGCTTGAGACCAGTGTCGGATCCTACTGGCGTCCGGACGTTGTTTATGTTTTATGTCGTTTGTTAACACGAGTTGTTTGTGTATCTATGTCCCACCCCAGGCTAGTGTTTGCCAGGATTGGTGAAGTATTTTATAAAATCTTGGATACTTTTTTTTTTTTTTTATAGGGTATTTATAGATAGTCCTTTCATGCATTTTTATTTGGTCTAGTGACTTATCTAAAAATTTTCACTAAAGTTGGATGGCAAATACTTTTGTATTCAATAATTTTTTTTTTTCGTAATTACTGTATAATTATGGTCATTGTTCCTCAGGGATCCTCACTTTTTTTCTGGGGGTTCTTGTCTATGGGAGCCCACACAATTTTTTTTTGTTGATATTTGGTTGGAGGTTAGAGGACAATCCCATTTAGAGTCACTATATGACATTATTGACCATTTGTTTCTTCTTTATGTCATCAGTCACTACCACCTATCAGTGCTCATCAGTGCTGCATATCAGTGCCCACCAGTGCCACCTAATCCTACCTGTGTTCATCAGTACTGCATAATCAGTGCCACCTATCTGTGCTGATCAATGCTGCATATCATGCCACCTAATCCTATCAATGCTGCATATTAATGCCTCCTCATTAGTGCCCCTCCCTTCAGTGCCCCATCAGTACCACCTCATCAATGCCCCCTTAGTGCAGCCTATCAGAGCAGCCTCATTAGCGCACATCAGTGAAGGCGAAAAAGTACTTATTTACAGACATTTTAAAAAAGTATTGGTAGTCGGTATAGGCGAGTACTTGAAAAAAAAAAGTATTGATACTTTTACTTGGTCTTTAACCACTTCAGCCCCGGAATATTTTACTTCCTTCCTGACCAGAGCACTTTTTGCGATTCAACACTGCGTCAATTTAACTGACAATTGCGCGGTCGTGCGCCATGGCTCCCAAACAAAATTGACATCCTTTTTTCACATGAATAGAGATTTCTTTTGGTGGTATTTGATCACCTCTGCGGTTTTTATTTTTTGCGCTATAAACAAAAAAAGAGCGGCAATTTTGAAAAAATAAAAATATCCCCCAAAAATATATATAAAAAACATTTTTTTTCCTCAGTTTAGGCAGATATGCATTCTTCTACATATTTTTGGTAAAAAAATCGCAATAAGCGTTTATTGATTGGATTGCGCAAAAGTTATAGTGTTTACAAAATAGAGGATAGTTTTATGGCATTTTTATTAATAACTTTTTTTTACTAATAATGGCGGCGATCTGCTATTTTTATCATGACTGCGACATTATGGTGGACATGTCTGAAATTTTTGACACATTTTTAGTACCCTTGTCATTTATATAGCAATCAGTGCTATACAAATGCACTGATTCCTGTGTAAATGACACTGGCAGTGAAGGAGTTAACCACTAGGGGGCAGGGTAAGGGTTAAGTGTGTCCTGGGGCGTGTTTCTAATGGTGGGGGGGCGTGGCTATGTGTGATACATCACTGATCTCTGCTCCTGATGATAGGGAGCAGAGATCAGTGACACCGTCACTAGGCAGAACAGGGAGATGCTTGTTTATATTTAAAGGGATGTACCTGTACGCCCATTTGCCTGTCCGTGCCTTTCTGCCGATGTACATTGGCGTGTGCCGGTCGGGAACCAGTTAAAATGTGGTATCTGTGCAACCCTACATGTACAGCACCATGGCAGTTGGAGATCAAACAGAAACAGCTACCTTGGCTGTAAAGGATAGGAGGGTTTAATTCCACTTTAAGGCTGTCAGCGGATCAACCTCTACAAACTTGTCAGTGCCTAAAAATGGGAAGCAACGGAGCATGTGCAGAGCAAGGTGAAACAATTAATTACTGTATTTTAAACACTATAGGCACTTATTTTTTATGTTTTACATAGCTATAACTACAAAAGGGTCCAGCCTGAAGTGATCTAGCAAGACTTAATTTTCTGACTAAAGTTACACATTAAGTCCTGCTTAATCACATCGGGATGGCCCCTACTACAGATATAGCTATAAAAAAACATAAAAAATAAGTGCCTATACTGTTTAATATCCAATAATACTCTGTCTCACCCTACTCTGCACATGCTCAGTTGCTCAGAATTTTTAGGCACTGAGGAATTTGTAGAGACCGATCTGCTGACAGCCATAAAGCAGAATTAAACCCTCCTATCCTTTACAGCCAAGGAAGCTGCTTCCGTATGATCTACAACTGTCATGGTGCTGTACATATGATCAGTTATGACACCAGCCATTTGATTGTTTGACAGTTTGGTTGCAGAAACAAGCAAATGTGACAGTTATGCCGCGTACACATGACCGGACTTTCCATCATAATAAACTCTGACGGTCTTTCTGACGGAGTTTCCAACAGAGTTCCGACCGAACGGACTTGCCTACACACGATCACACTGTGATCAAATGCGATGACGTAAGACGGGACTAGAAAAAGAAGTCCAATAGACAGTAGCCAATAGCTGCCCTTGCGTTGTATTTGGTCCGTTGGAATAGCATACAGACAAATGGTTTATCTGATAGGAATTAATTCCATTGGAAAGATTTAAAACATGTTCTATTTCTATGTCTGTCAGACTTTTTGAAAAAAAAAAAGTCAGCTGAAGCCCACACACGATCGGAATATCCGATGAAATTGTTCCGTCTGACCTTTTCTGCCGGAAAGTCCAGTCGTATGTACGCGGCATGTTTTTTGAACCTGTAAATCAATGGGTTTAGTTCCGCTTTATGATTTCTTGCTGTTCAGGGGTTCTGGACTTCAGGAAAATGGCAGCCTCCAGCAAGAAGAAATAGAATGCTGGAGGCAATTTACAGGACATACTAACTTTGATAGCATATTTATTAATGTGGAATGTATGTTCCTTGCAAAAGAACGCTATTTTTGGGAATTTGTCACATTATGTATGCTCCGATTTGTTAAGCTGCCCTTGTAGTCTTGATGTTTACTGTTTGTTACCAGCATACTTACGTCAATGTATCTTGCTTTACCCCTACCTTGGGTTGTATAATACAACATATTTTTTATCCAGTTGTCATGGGTAAAGTTCCGCTTTGAAGTAGAACTATAAGCAAAACCTTTTTTTTAATTTTGCTACTTTTTTGTTCCTTTTGCCATCTGTGTCCCATAGTCAAAACAGGAAGTGAGAGGAAACCCCTGCACAATAAAGGAAACCATTGTCACTAGAACTAGTGTCCACAAGGGAAGATTTCTCCCTCTATTAATGTTCTGGGGACAATCCAAAATTATTGAGTTTCAGGTGTATGTAACAAACAGAGTTTAAAGTAGAACTATAGGCAAAACTTTTTTTCTTTAATATTGTATAGAAAAAGGGAGGGTTCTAATCTGTCAGTTTGTGTTTTTTTTTGTTATCTGTGTCCCATTGGGGAGATCTCCCTTCACCTCCTATCCTATAGCCAAAAGAGGAAGTGAGATGAAATCCCTACAAAGTGAGGCAATCCCTGGTTGTCACAAGGGCCATCAGAATCAGTGTCTCCATTGGAATATTTCCCATCTATTCCTGTTCCTGGGCATTCCCAGAAAATATGTAGAAGAGCCCCTACAGATTCCCCACAGCGCCAACATGTATTCGGAACCTGCAGATATATTCTTTGGAATTTGGCAGGAGTTCTGTACCATCGTGTGAGCAGTTTATAACCCCCCTCCTGGTATCTACGAGCCAAGGAGGCTTTGTGTGTAAAAAGTATTATTTTGTCTTTCTGAGGGTAAGAGAATGTAGTTTGAAGGTCACTTTCCCATTTTTGGAAAAAAGGGTAAGTCTGAAATCTCTACCTGGTTCGTTAGGAGAGCTTAAAAGTGAATGAGGGAGCTGATCTCCATCTATGCAGCTGGCATAAAGTGGTGTGCGCTGGCATAAATTTTGGTGGACTACTGGTAATGACAGAAGGTGAGCATTCAGTTTCGCCTGATGGAGAAAGTCAAGATCATTTTGGAATCAAGCCTCGATTGGACATACTGTAAGCCTATTGTTCACTGAAAAATGGATGCATCGGAAAAAGTTCTGTCTCAGAAGTAATTGAAATTACTAGTCTGTCAGACCTGGCAAAAACGCATAAGACCCCAATACCGGGGTCAGAGGATTTGGAGATAAAGAGTAGGCACCATCTTAAAAAGGTGTTTGGTCCAACCCTAGGGTGTAGAGTAACCGCCAGGGGGCAGTCATGCAGAGGACAACAAAGTAAAACAGCCAGGGTCGAATCCATGGTCGCCTTTTCAAGATCAATACACAGTTTTGGTTTGGATTGCACACACCATTCCATTATTCTAGTTAAGTGAGAGGCTTCATAATATCTCACCCGGTCTGGGAAACCTATAACCCCCCCCCAATTTTTGATAGTGACAAGATGGATCTACGGACTCATGGTGGTTTGCTCACCCAGACAAAATGTGAACCTTCTCTTTAAATCATTTAGATAACTCCGTGGGAGTTTAATGGGCAATGTTTGAAAAGGTAGATCCAACATTTAAAAAAAGTTTTGCCTTTAAGAGTCAGGATTATATACAGCCTGGAAGGAAGCAATTTAGGTAAAAAACATGATTTTAAAGGTGTTGGGTCCTTCTGTCAGAATTATACACTAATACAACTTTATTCTTAAAGTATACATTTTTATTCCAAATTCAAATAGTTTCTGGGGTTTCAAAAAGCATGAATAAATTAAGCAGACCATATTCATTAACATAACCCCCATGAAAGTGGCACCTTCCATATGTACACATGTGCTCCATACAACAAATACGTATGTGATACATGACAACAGATTCAAAATCATGCATTCCAAAGGAAAGAAAGGGGGAAGTAGAGAGGAGATGTTGTTGGAAGAGGCAGCAGAGGAGGAGATGTAAAATCATGGGAGTAAAATGGTCGGAGGAGCCAGGTGACATACAAGCCGCCGAGTGCTGCTGTAATATCATGTTTTAAAGGCGTATTTACCCTGCTTTTAGATAAGTGCATTTCTTCTAATAAATTCTGGATTTTATAACATACTACACTATGGGTACCCACCTGTGTTTCTTTGAGTGCCTGAAAGCAAAGGAATAGAGACTGTGGGTCTCTTAAAGAGGTACCAGGCAAACATTACCACCTACGAAGGAGCCACTATTTGAGGAAACTTGGGAAAAGAGACACCAGCATAGCCATATCCCAGTGGGGATTAAAAGCATTTGAGCTAACAACGTATGTTCTTAGGTCCATGGTCTGAGGCGAGCACATTGGAATGTATGTGGCAGGTACACACTTGCATGGTGGTGGTGGTGATATTGTAACGATTGTGAACACAAAGCAGATTTTTCACTTTGAGACTTTATTTTTACTTAATTCATTATTTATTAACCACTTCAATACCGGGCACTTAAACACCTTCCTGCCCAGACCAATTTTGAGCTTTCAGCGCTGTCGCACTTTGAATGACAATTGCGCGGTCATGCTACACTGTACCCAAATGAAATTTTTATCATTTTTTCCCACAAATAGAGCTTTCTTTTGGTGGTATTTGATCACCTCTACGGTTTTTATTTTTTGCGCTACAAATAAAAAATTACCGAAAATTTTGAAAAAAAATATGTTTTTTTTTGTTTCAGTTTCAAAACTTTGTAAATAAGTAAGTTTTCTACTTCACTGATGGGCACTGATGGGGCTACACTGATGGGCACTGATGGGCACCAATGATGTGGCACCAATGAAGTGGCACTGATGAGGTGGCATTGATGGACACTGATATGTGGCACTGATAGGCGGCACTGATGGGTGGCACTGATGGGCGACACGGATGGGCACTGATAGGTGGCACAAATTGGCACTGATAGCTGGCATGGATAGGTGGCACAGATGGGCATGGATAGGCGGCACAGATGGGCATGGGTGGGCACTGATAGGTGGCACGGATGGGCACTGATAGGCGGCACAGGTGGGCACTGATAGGCGGCACAGATGGGCACTGATAGGCGGCACAGGTGGGCACTCATAGGCGGCATTGTATTATGTTATACTGTACTAATGGATGCCAATCGGTGCCAAACAATAATGCATGCAAATCAGTGATACCCATTGTGGGCACTGATTGGCATCCATTATGGGCACTGATTGGCATCCATTGTGGCACTGACTGGCATCCCTGGTGGTCTAGGGAGGATTACCTTTTGCTGGGCATCCCTGGTGGTCTGGTGGCGTCCCTGGTGGTCCAGTGTGGGCATCCTCGGGGGGGCTGTGCTGATAATCGATCAGCACAGACCCCCCCTGTCAGAGGAGCAGCCGATCGGCTCTCTTCTACTCGCGTCTGACAGACGCGAGTGAGGAAAAGCCGATCACCGGCTCTTCCTATTTACACTGTGATCAGCCGTGTGTCGGAGACTCTTTACCGAGATCGTAGTTGCAGGGTGTCAGGCCGATAGGGCGGGCGGTAAGTGGTTAAGATTGTTGTTACGGTTCCTTGGACGTTTATCTCATCACGGTATATATAGTTATTTTATGCCATTGTGAAGTGTCAAAGTATATATATATTTGAAGCTTCATGTTATTTATAAGTTCACTCAACACATAAGGCATCTTGTACTGTTAGCCCTTGTACACACGGTCGGACATTCCGACGGAGAATGTCCGATCGGACCATGTTGTCGGATAATCCGACCATGTGTGGGCTCCATCGGACTGTTTACGTCGGAATATCCGACCAACAAAGTTTTAGAGCAGGGCTATAAAATTTTCCAACAACATGATCCGATCGGACTTTGTGTGTAGAGGATTCCGATCAGACAAAGTACAACGCATGCTCAGATCAAATTCCTAGACCAAAGCTATTGGCTACTAGCCTGAACGTAGTCCCATCGTAATGAAATAACGTCACAACGTTCTGGACGATTGGATTGTCAGTCAACTTTGTCCGACCGTGTGTATGCAACAGTTTCGGACAAAATCCGTCTGACAAAATCCGTCGGACAAAGTCCAACAGATTTGGTTGTCAGAATG
This sequence comes from Lithobates pipiens, assembly GCF_037356315.1. Lineage (NCBI taxonomy): Eukaryota > Metazoa > Chordata > Amphibia > Anura > Ranidae > Lithobates > Lithobates pipiens. Next base: position 485,515,513 of record NW_027507758.1, read on the forward strand.
TCTGAACGTGTGTACAAGGGCTAAGTGGTTGATCATGTAAAGCGAGAGCACCACATAATCACTTATCACATTATATCCACGTGCAGGAACGCATATGTATGATGTATGTGAGCAGCACCCAGTCTATACAGTATGTACATTTAGGTTTTTTACATTATAGGTAGTGGTAGCGTGGAAGTGTCCAGAATTTTTACACTGTGGGGAATGTAACTTCTGCAATTGGATATGGAAGGGAAGGAGTGTCCACTTGCCTAATGGACAATCTTTGACCTTGTGGTTTGCCATTAACTGACAAACAATGGGGGTAGTTTATTATATGGAATGCAGATGTAAGGCATTCTTTGTGGGCAAAACAAAGAGACCATTCTGGAAATGCACAAAAGATTATATGTATAAAATTAAGAATAGGAAAATTATGTCTGCAATAAGTCGACATGTGGGGTTATATCCCAGTTTTAACCTGGACTTTATCAGATTTTTTGCTTTGGAAGATGTGGAAAAGTCTCCGGGGAAAATATTGACAAGCATCTCCTGCAGTTGGAGATGCAGTGGATCTTCTAGCTGGAGGCAACAAAGCCACCAGGCATTAATGAGAACATCTACTTCAAACACTTTCTTTAATTTTAATATATATTTGTGTCCTCTCCCATACATTGTTTATGTAGGTCCTGCCATAGTATGGTAAAGTTTCTTGTTGTGGTTTGCCCCAATACAGCAGTTGCCTCATCAGAGTGTCCCATAGATCAGTTGCCTCATCACAGTGTCCCCATAGATTAGTTGGCCCATGACAGTGTCCCTATAGATCAGTTGCCCCCCATCAGTGTACCCCCATGGATTAGTTGCCCCCATCCCTGTGTCCCCATGGATGAGTAGCTCATAACAGTGCTCAGTGTACCTATAGAAGAAGTCCCTATAGCCTGGCAGGCAGGAGGTGGGAACTGGGAGGAGAAACATGCTGCAGGGCACACAACATGCATGCAAAGTCTTCAGTTGCTAGGAATGTGGGCATCCCTAGCAACCAATGACTGCTACTCACTGGACCATGACTTGTGGGTGTTCCGCCATTCTAGTGAAGGCTCAGTGAACCTATGAGCCTGTGCAGGAGGTGGAGCCAGGGACTTTATATGGGAGCAGACTCATCTAATCTCACAGGGTATGAAAGAAGATAGGAGAATTCAGACTAAGGAGTGGGTGGAGCAGAATAGTAAGGGGCAAGGAGGAGGAGTATGATGTAATCCCTTTACTGTAGTGCTGTGGGGTTGGTGTTAGGATTAGATACTCTGAACACATCTAAACGCATGTATATTTACCAACAGGGAAGTCTATAGTTTGTAATTCCTAGATCAATTTCTCTTACATTAAAATAAAAAAACATGAGGGCTAAAGAGAGTTGGGCTTTGAATTTTTATCTTTCACTGAACATCCATTTAAAATGAATTGTTCATCTAAGACTACCCTGTTCACAAGGTGACAATGGTGCTGTGTTATTTCACTGGAAAAATGAACAACGCTGTCATGCTGTTCCAGAAAGCTGAAAAAATAACAGATCTCCTGGCAGGATCAACAAGTAATGAAACTATGTTATGGTGGAAAACAAAAACTGCTTTGTTACATAGTTTATAAGGTTTGAAAAAAAAGAAAAAGGCCCATCCAGTTTAACCACTTGCCGATCACACTATTGCCAAAAGACGCCAAATGGATAGCTGAAGGGCGTCCATGGATGTCATCCTAGAACCCCAACCGTGCATGCCCCTTCTGCCGTGCATCGGGCACGCTTTAGGACGAGACCCTGCTGATCACAGATTGGGGTAAAGGGCCAATCACAGTGGCCCTTTACCATGTGATTAGCTGTGTCCAATCACAGCGCCCTCATTATCAGTGCAGCCATCAGTGCAAATCAGTGCAGCTTATCAGTGCCCATCATTTCTAATTATGAGTGCCGCCTCATCAATGCCCATCAGTGCACTTCAGTGAAGAAGAAAAATTACTTATTCGCAAAATTTTATATCAGAAACAAAGAAAACCCTTTTCTTCTTTTTTCTTTTTTTGGCTGCGTGCTCGGATAAGGGTCTGATATGGACTTTTGACACGCAGTTTTTTCAGCGTAGGGCTTCCCCTTTAAGTCCATACCAGGTGTCAATCTCGCCGATGGAGGCGGTGACATTGACTTCCTGCGCTAGTCCTGTCTACCTGGAGCCGCATTCAAAATGAACAGACTTTTCTCCATGTGGGGGCAAGTCCGTTCATTTCAAAAGTCCGGCGTACGGGCGGATTGTCCGCTGGACTGCCGAGTCCGGTGGACAATTTTGAGTCAAAACTTCTTTCTACGTCCACCGGACTTTTGGAAAGAAAAAGTCTGCCAGAGCCCACACATGGGGCGGATTTTTCGGTGGACTCTGGTCCGCTGGATAGTCTAATCGCGTGTACGCGGCATAAGAGATACACTATATTGTCAAAAGTATTGTGACATCTGCCTCAGTCTTAGTCCGTAGGGTTCAATATTGAGTTGGCCCACCCTTTCCAGCTATAACAGCTTCAACTCTTCTGGGAAGGCTGTCCACGAGGTTTAAGAGTGTGTCTATGGGAATGTTTGACCATTCTTCCATAAGCGCATTTGTGATGTCAGCCACTGATGGGGACAAGAAGGCCTGGCTCTCGGTCTCCGCTATAATTCATCCCAAAGGTGTTCTATTGGGTTGAGATCAGGACTCTGTGCAGGCCAGTCAAGTTCCTAAACCCCAAACTCGCTCATCCATGTCTTCATGGACCTTACTTTGTGCATAACTCTGCTTTAATGCATGTAAAAGAAAGTAAAAAAAAAAAAAAAAGTAGATGAATAACTAAAGATTGAACAAAAGATGAAATATTAAGATGCTGATGTGCACATATATACTTTCTAAAGTCTGCTTATTGGTTTAGGGTTGTGAAATAAGATGACCGTGCTTTAGGGGCCACTCCAAACAAAAATGCTATATCACTTAGTACAACAATCCCAACTTCTTGATGGGGAAATTTCAACTCAATTCCTGTCCCAGTGACAACGTTATCACAAGAGGTAATTGGAAATCTGCAATGGGAACACAGACAGCAATAAAAAACCCTGTGTGTGCTCTGTCCCTATTGGAGATGTTCCCCTGACTTCCTGTCCTTGTGACAACCTGTTGGAATACATTGTTCATGTATTTTTGTGCAGCAACTATCAGTACTGTATAAGTATTCAGTAGAGATATGTTCTTCAACCAGTAGATGGCAGTGTTTATACGTTTGTAACTGCATCTGGTTAAAACTCAACTCTAGCTTTTGCTACATTCTACATGGTGGCCCAAACAAACTATGTCCCTCACTAACATGTGAGGCCACTGGATGTGCTGTATATACTGTATGTAGCTGAGACTGCATACAGGAAACCGCACTGCGTCCCGGGTTCGAGCGGAGACTTTCCGGAACATACTAGAGTCTCAGCCAATCAGAGAAAGCATTGTATTCTAGCAATGAATACAAAGCTTCCTCTGATTGGCTGAGTCAGAGGTTTGACATCATTAGCCCACCTCTCTTACATTGATAGAATTCATAGCTTTCCCTGATTGGCTGAGTCCATCAGATAGGCTCTAGTGCAGGAGTTGGCAACCTGGGGCCCTTCAGCTGTTGTGGAAATACATTTCCCCAGGCATTGCAAGGCTGGCATTTACAATTACACCGAGAGGCTTGATGGAACTTGTAGTTCTATAACAGCTGGAGGCCCCCAGGTTGCCTACCCCTGATCTAGTGTGTACCGGGTGTGAGACAGGAAGTCTTGGCTCAAACCCCGAACACAGTGCTGTATCCTGTATGTAGCCTCAACTACATACAGTTATACCGCACATCCAGTGGCCTCATATGTTAGTAAGGGACATAGTAAAGTGTACCAAAAAATATATACTGTGTAAAGTTCTGTAAACCTGAATATCTGCTGCAACCTCATGTGAGACACGCACAATAATAGACAATTCAGGTTGCACTAATTCATTTAAATCCCCTGAAAAGTCATGATATTATAGTAACACAAAAACAAATACAAATTATCAAACATTCTTGTGAAGAAAAATTTGGATAAAAAAATATATATATTGAGTGAAAAAGTCACTTATTGAGTCTTTGATGAAAAAAAGGAACCCAGACAGTTCATATGCTGGAAATAGTGCTTCAATAGATTCTTCCAAGGTGGCACAAAAACATAATCATGCAAGAAAAGTGCACAAAGAAAATAGGATAGTGCCTTCACCTCTGTATGAACTGCCACTTACCAATTGTAATCGATCTCCTATTATGGAAGATCAAATAAACTTGTGGCTTATTCCCCCGCCTCGGGTCTCTATATTGTGTGCCGAATGCAAAGCCTCATGCCCAGATATATTCCATAAGTCCTCATAGAAAGGCAATAATGGCTAGAATAGTGTAAATCCTTATTTATTTGGTTTAAAAAAGGGTAAAAGTGCACTTACAGTTATGTCGTTTCAAAACAGCTTTAAAACATCCGAGCCGGCCGGCTCTCGATAGCAGCCCGCTGCTTCCAGGATCTGCGTACATGTGGTGGCATCAGCACGTCGCTCCTCCCTACGTACGTTTCATCATACACCTGACCAGGGCAGGACTTAGGGTGGTGCGGGCCCCTGGGATTGAGTCATTTTTGGGCCCTACCTTCTATACATTACCGTATTTATCAGTGTATAACACACACCGATGTATAACACGCACCCCAAGTTTAGGAGGGAATTTTAAGGAAAAAAGCTTTTAGGAGGGAAATGCAAGTGAAAAAAACTTACATTTAAATGCCCATCAATGCAGCCTTATCAGTGTCCATCTGCGGCCTTGTCAGTGTCATTGCAGCCTTGTCAGTGTAGCCTTGTCATTTGCAGCCTTGTTATTGCAGTCTTAAAGTTTAAAAATGGTGCCGCCGAGATACAGAGTCCTGTGTATCTCGAGGGCTCTTCGGTCCTCCCGGTGGCCCTCGGCGGCTCTCGGGTCCTCTCGCCAGCTCTCGGGTCCTCTCGCAGTCCCGAGCGGAGCCGAGAGTAGCCGAGAGTTCTTGGCTGGGCTCACTGTCACACCCAGTCCCTGTGTTATATCCATCATAGGGTGGGACTGTGAGCGTAGCCGAGCTGAGTACACTTGGCTATGTATCTCGGCGGGGCCCCCTATTGGGCGGGGCCCATGGGCTTGAGCCCAGTCAAGCCCAATGGTAAGTCCTGCCCTGCACCTGACGTCGTCCTGGGGCACTCTTTTTTTTCTAATTTGTTTTTGTGTCACTATAATATTAAAATTTTTCAGGGGATTTAAATGAATTAGCGCAACCTGAATTTCTACATAGTAAAGTGTAGCAAAAGCTGGAGTTCAGCTTTAAACAATGTATTTTCTCTGTAATAAAGTTCCTTTTTCCTGTTTGCAGTTAAGCACCAAAGCCCACGTGGATTATGCACTGTCTGTTCTGTAGGTCTATATACAGAATTTCTAAGGCCGCGTACACACGGGCGGACTGTTCGCCCAACCTTGTCCGCTGAACAGTGTTTGGGCGGACAGTCCGCTCGTGTGTGGGCTTTCAGCGGACAGTTTCAGCGGACAGTTGGACGGACAAAGTCTTTCGGAAATTCCGAAAAACTGTCCGCTGAAACTGTGTTTGAGCGAACAGTCCGCCCGTGTGTGGGCTTGTCCGCTGTACTTTCGAAATGAGCGGACTGTTCCCGCTCGGAAAGTCCGCCCATTTCGAGCGCGTGTACAGGTAGGCGGGGCCCGCGAAGGAGACGTCGCGGGCTCCGCCGCCTGGAATGGGCTTAAAGGGGAACCCCAACGCCGAAAAAAATCGGCGTGGGGGTTCCCCCCAAGTCCACACCAGACCCTTGTCCGAGCACGCTACCCGGCCGGCCAGGAAAGGGGGGCGAGCGAGCGCGCCCCCCCTCCTGAGCCGTACCAGGCCGCGTGCCCTCAACATGGGGGGTGCCTTGGGGAAGGGGGGGCCGCGCGGCCCCCCCACCCCAAAGCACCTTGTCCCCATGTTGATGAGGACAAGGGCCTCTTCCCGACAACCCTGGCCGTTGGTTGTCGGGGTCTGCGGGCGGGGGGCTTATCGGAATCCGGGAGCCCCCTTTAAGAAGGGGGCCCCGGATACCGGCCTCCCACCCTATGTGAATGAGTATGGGGTACAATGTACCCCTACCCATTCACCTGTGAACTAAAGTACAATAAAAAACACAACACAGAGAAAAAATATTTTATTGCACAGCTCCGGGGGTCTTCCGTCTTCGGGGGTCTTCTCGCCGGACTCCTCCGCTATGTGTGTGTAGCTCTTTTGCTAGCGGAGGAGTCCGGCTTTCTTCCTCCCCGCCGCCGGCCTCTTCTCCCGACTTCGGGGGTCTTGTCCCCCTCTTCGGTTCTTCTGCCGGGCCACCGCGCCTGGTCCGGTGGCCCGGTCTTCTGTCGCCGTCTTCCGTTCTTCTGTCGCCGCCTTCGGTTCTTCTGCCGGGCCACCGCGCCTTCTTGTAGCTCTTTTACAGGCGGTGGCCCGGTCTTCTGTCGCCGCTGTCGTCGCCGCCGCCGCCGCCTTCCGTTCTTGTTCTTCTTCTTGTTCTTCTTCTTCTCCTGGAGATGTTGACTCGACGAGCTCTCCGGCCGGAATGCCAGGGACACGCTCCGCTGCCACTTATATAGTGACAATGGGGCGGTGTCACATGGTATATGTCACATGGGTTGGTCACATGGGTTGATGTCACATGGGGACTATGACATCGTAAGGGGGCGGGGTCACCATGTGACCAACCCATGTGACATATACCATGTGACACCGCCCCATTGTCACTATATAAGTGACCGCACAGCGCGGCTCTGGCATTCCGGCCGGAGAGCTCGTCGAGTCAACATCTCCAGGAGAAGAAGAAGAACAAGAAGAAGAACAAGAACGGAAGGCGGCGGCGGCGGCGACGACAGCGGCGACAGAAGACCGGGCCACCGCCTGTAAAAGAGCTACAAGAAGGCGCGGTGGCCCGGCAGAAGAACCGAAGGCGGCGACAGAAGAACGGAAGACGGCGACAGAAGACCGGGCCACCGGACCAGGCGCGGTGGCCCGGCAGAAGAACCGAAGAGGGGGACAAGACCCCCGAAGTCGGGAGAAGAGGCCGGCGGCGGGGAGGAAGAAAGCCGGACTCCTCCGCTGGCAAAAGAGCTACACACACATAGCGGAGGAGTCCGGCGAGAAGACCCCCGAAGACGGAAGACCCCCGGCTGTGCAATAAAATATTTTTTCCCCCTGTGTTGTGTTTTTATTTGTACTTTATTTCACAGGTGAATGGGTAGGGGTACATTGTACCCCATACTCATTCACATAGGGTGGGGGGCCGGTATCCGGGGGCCCCCTTCTTAAAGGGGGCCTCCCGGATTCCGATAAGCCCCCCGCCCGCAGACCCCGACAACCAACGGCCAGGGTTGTCGGGAAGAGGCCCTTGTCCTCATCAACATGGGGACAAGGTGCTTTGGGGTGGGGGGGCCGCGCGGCCCCCCCCTTCCCCAAGGCACCCCCCCATGTTGAGGGCACGCGGCCTGGTACGGCTCAGGAGGGGGGGCGCGCTCGCTCGCCCCCCTTTCCTGGCCGGCCGGGTAGCGTGCTCGGACAAGGGTCTGGTGTGGACTTGGGGGGAACCCCCACGCCGATTTTTTTCGGCGTTGGGGTTCCCCTTTAAGCCCATTCCAGGCGGCGGAGCCCGCGACGTATCCTTCGCGGGCCCCGCCTACCTGTACACGCGCTCGAAGTGGGCGGATTTGCCTCCTCCTTACGTGGGCGAGTCCGTTCATTTCAAAAGTTGAGCGAACTGTTTGCCCAACCTTGTTCGTCAAACAGTCCGCTCGTGTGTGGGCAAGTCCGCTCATGCAAATTTTGAGCGGACTGTTTGACAAACTGTTTGCCGAACAAGGTTGGGCGAACAGTCCGCGCGTGTGTACGCGGCCTAACACTTCCCCATCATCTTCAGTGACAGGTCCCTCTCTAAAAAGCACCGGCTACTTAAAATTAAACTTTTGATAGGTTAGCGTGTTCTGCTTTTTATCTGTACCCTCTTCCACTTCTGCAATTCTTACCTAGGCGAAGATAACGTCCCCTGCCCCGTTCTTTCCCCTTCCACAGTTTCCTGGAACACATCACACATCAAGAGAAGTTCCATGACCATTCAAAAAGCCCAGCACATGCTCGCACATGTGCAGTGGGGAGCCAGCTGTGGTTCTTAAGAAGCCACAGATGACTCCCATATTCAAGATGGAACTAAACCCTCCTATCCTTTACTGCTAAGGAAGCCCCCATCTTAGCCTCTGTTGATCTGCCGATTCCATGGTACTGCACATGTTACTATTTACCAGGGCTTTTTTTCAGCAGGAACGAGGGGGAATTCAGTTCCACCACCTCTGGCCCAGGTCTTCTGCTCCCTGCTCACCACTATCACTTGGTAACACTGAAGTCCAGCTTCTGTGTTTACAAGTGATAGATTATCTCTCAGTAGCTCCCACAGGTCAGATCTCCTGCGCAGATCCCACTGATACAGAACAGGTGCCCAGGGTTCAGTGCAGTCATGAGCAGAAGAGGGTGCGTGGTAGGCTTCACCCTCTGTGGTCTCCATTTTTTTCCCTGTTGACCAGTTGTTGATGCCCCTACTGCATGATCTCCCTTGAAAGTGACTGTAGTATAGTATTGTATATATATATATTGTATATATATGCTGGGAGGTACTACAGCCGGATAGGTGTTTCAGATTAATATTGCAACAAAGGTAAGATGTGACAGATGGTGGAGCTTTTAAGGAGTGGGGAGAAGATGAGGGCAGTGAAGGGAGGGGGTTGCATGCAAAGGAAAGAGCTACTATTTGATGCCATTTGGCAGGTATGTGTGTGTTGCTGGCATGGTTGAGTTCCTGCACCTATTCTCTGAGAAAAAAAAAACACCAGAGTACTTTTATAGCAGCATTATTTTTGTTAGCGTGCATGAGACCCTATGTGCTTAAGGCCCCATTGCCTCTTGCGATTCCCAGTGATTAGCTGAGAGAAATCCTTAGCTGTCTTGAGAGATCCTTACTGGCCTTGATTATATCCTCTATTGGTGGATATCGATTGGTACTATTTCTTTGTAGGTTTTGGCATCTTTCTGTAATCTCATTGGAATATTGTATTATATAATTTATCATGTATTATTCTTTTTTTTTTTCAGCAACCACACTCAACTACACCCCTAGTGGCGTAACTAGAACCTTCAGGGCCCCGATGCAAGAAACCATGAAGGGCCCCCCTGAACCCCAGCCAGGGCCCTTCCCTCCGAGTCCGGTGGTGGAACTCCAGGGCGTGGTCACAGGTATGACCTTTGTGAGCCCTGTAGTTCCACCACTGGTATCGGTAGTTTTTTTTAAATAACTTTTTTTAAATTTTTAGGTGCCCCATTGGGGGACTGTCCCTAGGCAGGATGGGGTCCCCATCCCCAAAAGAGATGAGGTCCTTTTCTCCAGGGCAGATGAAGTTACTGCCCCCAGAGGAGAAGGGGTCCCTGTCCCCAGGGGAGGTGGGGGTCCCTGTCCCCAGGGGAGGTGGGGGTCCCTGTCCCCACGTGAGAAGGGGTCCCTGTCCCCACGTGAGAAGGGGTCCCTGTCCCCAGGGGGAGATGGAGGGGGTATGTAATGGTGTGTGGGGTCCTCTCACTCTCCATGACCAAGCTGTAGGCCGCACACTCATCCATGTTGGCCTGGGCTCCATCCAGTGTGCTGGACGGGTGATCGGCATATCTCCCAGAAAGACCTTTCATCATCTGTGTATATGACGGGGGAGGAGGGGGGCTGGCAGACAAGTCTGCAGTGTCCTCCGGGGAGCCGGCTCTCATAGGGCTGAACTGCATCTGTGTGCTTAAAGTTTGTTTACCCGGGAGAAGTATGCAGTGCAGTGTGGTCTGGACTCAGGGGGGGGGGGGGGGGGGGGACTCTGGCTGGGGAGAACAGACATCGGACTGAGCGGCAATGCATGGAGCAGGAGAGGGGTACTCTGAGGAGCCAGCCGAGGACACAGGTCAATGCACAACTAAAGAGCAGCCAGTGCGATAGTCGAGCATGGAGCTCTGCTAGTCACCCCCCACGTCCAGCCACCCGTGTGCATGGTGCACTGGTACCCCTAGCTGCCTATGCTGCTGCCGGCCATATGTAGAGGGGGCTGCATGGGCCCCCTGCATCACAGGGCCCGGTTGCGGTCGCGACTGCTGCACCCCCTATAGTTACGCCCCTGCACACCCCACAAACCCCTGAGGAAGGCTGCAGTCTGAAACTCATCAGTGTAAGGCATCCCTCCCCCCTTCTTTCCTATGGAATGCATGCTATCAAATCTTTTGTGATGTATCACATATACAGTATATCTGCTCTATGGGACACATGTGTAAATAGGAAAGGTGCCACTTTCAAGGGGGTTGTGCCAATGAATATGTTCTCCTGAATGTATGCATGCTTTTAAGGGGATTGATAAAAATGTATACTTTTTAAGAATGAAGTTGTATTGGTGTATTATTGTGACAGAAGGACTCAACACCTTTAGAATCCAGTTTTTTTACTTAAATTGCTTATTTCCATATTCTTAGGTGATGTGGTGTGTGATTAACACAACTGGACTCATTTATATAGCATTATTATCTTCATTATATACAACCTAGCACCCCCTATGATTCTTTTTCACCATCACCCTCTTATATACACCTATGTATAATTATGTACATACAGTACAGACACCTATGTACATGCATACACATACTCACAAAATTGGCACTGCACGCAATATACATACATGCAACAAATGTACACACTGCATGCAACATAGCAAAATCAAATGCAGCCTCTAATGTCTGCTGCTAGTAGTGAGAGTAGGTAAACTATACTCTGACTCATGTTACATGGCGAGTCTGTAATTGGGTCAGGGTTACAAGAATTCAGGGCTGGGTGACTCATCATGGCAGCTCTCTGGTGCCCCCCCCCCCCACTTTTAGAATTTTGCTGAATATTCTAGAATATAGTGGGAGGAGGCAAGGAGTGAATATTGAATATTGATGAGCCCCTCAGCCAATCCCCAGGAGTGGGCCTGGCAGGGGACTGGGAACCCCATAAATAGACATGGGCCATGCCAGCAGGGTAGTCAGGTGGAAGATAGAGAAGTAGTGCTGAGGAGAGGCTGTTGGTGGCCCTTGAGGGACCCCTGCCAGAGAGGGGTTCGACCTTGGGAGGCTGGCCTGGTAGGATCCCACCACAGGAGGCAGTTGGAGGGATTTAAGCCAGAGAGCTATCAGAGAGAGCAAGGAGAGACAGTGAGTAGATCACCACGGTGCAGGGACAAGACAAGGGGAGAGACTGTGAGCTGTAACTGCTCTTTTGAAGACCACAATGTGTCAAGTCTTCATTCACCTCGTCCTGGGGAACATCAACATGTTTATATGTGCCAGTCGGGAGGACAGGGGGAAGCAAGCAGCTAGGTGGGCTGGTATTTTCGGCAATGGTAGAACTGGGCTCCGTGTCTATAGGGAAGCAGAAGGGGATGCTGTTCACTCCACATGTGCTACTTTATCCAAACAAGGTATGGGAATTACCCTGGAGTGATCAGCAGGTGCTGTACATAGAGGAACCAAGTGTGTGCAGGAGGAAGGAAGAAGAGGTTTCTTTGTAAATAGGGAGGAAGTTGTCCCGTGTTCTAGATGTTTTTCAAGTTGGGCATACCATAATTCCCTACCCAATCCAAGTTATCATCCCCTAAAAAAACAAAACAAAAAGAAGCCAAGGACTGATTTTCTGTGTTTGAGAGAATGAAGGAAATATAGGCTTGGTTACACTGGATGTATATATACAAACGAGACTGACTGTGTATATATATATATATATGTGTGTATATATATATATATATATATATATATATATATATATATATATATATATATTAAATCACACCCCATGAGCCATAGTTGGCCAAAGGTACCCTACCTTTGGCCAATTATGCCTCTCTTAGCTGAGGGTGCTGGGATTGACCAAAGCATGCAGGTCATGGTGCATGCTTTGGCCGATTATCATACAGCAATGCACTGCAATCTCGCAGTGCATTATGGGGCGTTACGCGGCACTCAAATTTTCTGCAAATGCCCCATAATCTTTGTTTTTCGATGAACGGGTAAACACCCAATGTTCGAGTCTAACTCATGTTTGACCTGAACATAAAGCTCATCCCTAATTATAGACTTTAGATACAACTTTCTAAGCTGTTTTAAGTGTTTGTGTTAAAGAGGGGCTGAGGTGTCAGGAAGTTAAAGGGAGTAGTCTGACTCCACATTGGTCATTCTCCTAGCCCTATTTCTGGCCTGCAGCCATAGACCTTGATTGGTTGCACTTGTTGATTTCTTGCTTCACCAGGGACTGACTATTCATTTTACTTCTTCATATAAAGAGTATAACAATAACCATATTTTTCTGATCCATTTGCTGTTGATTCTATTTACTGTAAAACCTTAAGTAAAACTCATCTGGTTTACTGTGAACTATTCTGTCTCTGTATTCATATTTCTTTGCTGAAATGTCTGAACCCAGGGTGTCAGAGGTGTCAGGGGACTTGCAAGGTCACGGCAATCATTGGGGTATAGTATCTGTAAACGGCTCTCACGCAGGTAGCGCTACACGCATGTAAAATCCATCAGGCTGGATGCAGCTTGGGAACGTTCATCCTGCCCATACATTGTTCAAATCTCAGCCGGTTCCTGTCTGATCAGCTGAGATTCGAACTGTCTATGGCCGGCTTAACACCAACAATGGGACACTATTCTTTCCACTGACACTAACAATGGGGCACTATTCCTTCCACTAATGCCAATGTTGGGGCACTATTCCTTCCACTAATACCAATGTTGGGACACTATTCCACCCACTTAGAGCAACGATGGGCTACTATTCCTCCAACTAATACCAAAGATGGGGCACCATTCCTCCCACTGACACCAATGATGAGGCACTATTTCTTCCACTGATACTAATGATGGGGCACTATCTCTCCCACTGACACAAATGATGGGGCACGATTGCTCCCAATGATACCAACAATGAGGCACTATCCCTCCTACTGACACTAACAATGGAGCACTATCTTCCACTGCCACTATTGATGGGGCACTATTCCTTCCACTGACAATATAAATGGGGCACTATTACTCCATTGATGCTAATGATGGGGCACTATTCCGCTCACTTATACTAAAAATGGGGCACAATATTGATGGGGCACTATTCCTCCACTGCCTCTATCGATCAGGCACTATTGTTCCCTCTGACACAAATGATATGGCACTATTCCTTCCACTGACAGTGATGATGGGGCACTATTCCTCCACTGATACTATAGATGGGACACTAATCCTCCCATTGACGCTAATGATGCGGCACTATTCCTACACGGACACTACTGATGGGGCATTATTCCTCCCATTGACGTTAATGATAGGGCACTATTCCTCCCACTGACACTAATAATGGGGCACTATTCCACCCATTTAGACTATTGATGGGGCACTATTCTTCCCACTGACACTAATGATGAGGCACTACTCCTTTCACTGACGGTACAAATGGGCACTGTTTTTCCCATTGAGACTGAGAATAGGGAGGGGGGATGATAGCCGAGAGAGGGTCAGAGGATGAGAGCTGAGAGAGGCCCCTGGGATGAGAGTAGGAAGGGGTCCTGGGATTAGAGCAGAGAGAGGACCCTGGGATGAGAACAGAGAGGGGGGGTTCTGGGATGACAGAAGAGAGGGGGCCCTGGGATGACAGAAGAGAGGGGGCCCTGGGATGACAGAAGAGAGGGGGCCCCAAGATGACAGCAGAGAGGGGGTCCTGGGATGAGAGCAGAGAGGGCTCCCTGGGATGACAGAAGAGAGGGGGTCCTGAGATGAGAGCAGAGAGGGGGTCCTAGGATGAGAGCAGAGAGGGGCACCTGGAATGAGAGAGCAGAGAATGGGCCCTGGGATGAGAACGAGGGGAGGGGCCCCAGGATGAGAGCAGAGAGGGGACTCTGGGATGAAATAGAGAGGGGGGTCCTGGGATGACAGCAGAGATAGGGCCCTGGGATAATAGCAGAGAGAGGGTTAGAGGAAGGAAGCTGAGAGGGGCCCCTGGAATGAGAGCAGAGAGGTTTCTGGGATGAGAGCAGAGAGAGGACCCTGGTAGGAGAACAGAGAGGGGGTCCTAGGATGAGAGCAATGAGGGGGCCCTGGGATGAAAGAATACAGGGGGCCCTGAGATGACGGAAGAGAGGGGGTCCTAAGATGACAGAAGAGAGGGGGCCCTGGGATGACAGCAGAGAGGGGGTCCTGAAATGAGAGCAAAGGGAGTACCCTGGTATGAGACAGAGAGGGGGTCCTGAGATGAGAGCAGTGAGGGGGCCCTGGGATGACAGAATAGAGGGGGCAATGAGATGACAAAAGAGAGGGGGCCCTGGGATGACAGCAGAGAGGGGGTCCTTTTACCCCCCCCCCCCCCATCACTTCTCCATGTGTGCATCCTGCACCCTCTCTTCCTGGATACACCCCCCTCCCCTATGCAAAAACTGTACACAGACCTAAAATGACCAGCACGGCTCTTGCAGTTGATGTCCCCCTGGCTCCTCCTCCTCCTGTCTGTTTACATCGGAGCCGAGGAAGAGGATCCTCGCTAAGCTCTGTGTGGTGTGGAGGCACAGGAGGGAGAGCTGTCGGTGACGGCTGGTACACAGGGACAAACGCTGTATGAGGGAGCCCGAGCACCCTGAAAAAGATGTGGGGAAGGTGTCCTGAGTGTCCGACACTAGCGAGCCCCTGTCAGGCCAATTACCGGAGCTCAGTGCTGGAATTTGCTCTGGGATCAGCACAGATTCCTTGGGATGGAGGTACACTAGCCCCAGGCCCTCGGGTCCTGTATGAATTTGAGCTAGGGACTTTAGATTGTAAGCCCCTTCAAAGCAGGGACTGATGTGAATATACAATATACACTGATCAGTCACAACATTATAACCACTGACAGGCTTTGATTATCTCATTACAATGGCATCTGAAAGTAGGTGGGATATATTAGGCAGCAAATGAACATATCCCTAAAGTTGATTTGTTCAAAAAAAAAAAAACAACTGTAAAGGATTTTAGCAACTTTGACAAGGGACAAATAATATTGGTTAGACAGAGTCAGTAACATATCCAAAGCTGCAGCTCTTAGGGCCGGTTCACACAGCGAGGCGCGGCGAGGCGTCTCCGACTTGCCTCGCCGTGACCTGCGGGGACCTCAGCGGCGACTTGCAGAGGACTTCTGTATAGAAGTCAATGCAAGTCGCCCCCGAAGTCGCCCAGAAGTAGTACAGGAACCTTTTTTCTGAGTCGGAGCGACTCGAGTCGCTCCTCTCAGAACGGTTCCATTGTACAGAACGGGGGCGACTTGCGGGAGCGAGGCGAGGCGAGCCGTGTCGCCTCGCATCGCCTCGCTGTGTGAATCGGCCCTTAGGGGGATGCTCCTGGTCTGCAGTGGTCAGGACCTACCAAAAGTGGCTGAAGGAAGGAAAATCGGCAACAGAGTCATTGATACACGTGGGGAGCGAAGGTTTGCCCCTGCAGTCTGACCTAATTGAAGAGCAACTGTAGCTCACATTTCTGAACAAATTATCGCTGGTTCCAATAAAAAGGTGTCTGAACACACAGTGTATAGCAGTTTATGGGGCTGCTTAGCCACAGACTGGTCAGGGTGCCAATGCTGATCTATGTCCACAACCAGAAGCACCTACAAAGGACATGTAGGAATCAGAACTGGATCACGGAGGAATGGAAGAAAGTGGCCAAGTCTGATGAATTCAAGAATGGTTTGAGGATTACGATTTTGAAGCGTTGGCTTGGCCTCCATTTCTTCAGATGTCATTCCAATCTAGCATCTGTGGTACATGCTGGAAAATCAAGTCCAATCCATGGAGGTCCCACCTCACAACCTTCAGAACTTAAAGCCACTTTGTGCCAGATACCACAGCATACCTTCAGAGGTATAGTGGAGTTCATGCTTCGACACATTATGGTGGGTGGTCATAATGTTATAACTGATCTCTGTATGTAAAGCGTTGCATAAATTGTTGGCGCTAAATAAATACCGATATTTATTACATTTAACAAAAGACTCTCAGAAAAGAGATTTCCCACATGTAACAAAAGATTTGTTTAGATTGTTTGTAACAAAATACTGTCAGAGGTTGCTCAGCTGTAACATCAGACTGTCAGAGATTGTTCGTATGTAAAAGCGTTTTAGAAAAAGTATTTTTAAATTTTTCTCCTAAAGTCTGATATTTTTTTATTTTATTTGCAACATGTTTTAACATGGGGGTCTAAAAAATAAGCAGACCTTGCATTTTGATGCAAGGCCTGTTTACTAAAATTGTATAAGCCTTCAAAACCATACAGCCACAAAATAGCTGCAGTAGTGTGTAGAGCAGTGATGGCGAACATTGGCACCCCAGATGTTTTGGAACTACATTTCCCATGATGCTCATGCACTCTGCAGTGCAGTGGAGCATCATGGGAAATGTAGTTCCAAAACATCTGGGGTGCCAAGGTTCGCCATCACTGGTGTAGAGGATAAGGAAGAAGCAGAGTTTACGCTCAACAATTTGAGGGGGAAAATGTAGAAAGGTGAGTGCAGAATAAAATGCAGTACATTTAAAACAAATTAATTTACTATTCACGTGTAGATTCATTGTAAATCCCCCCCTATAGTGGTCATAAGTAAATATGCATAATTTTAAAATACCATTCTGGCTATATCAAATTAAGATTTATATTCAACTAGGGCAGAGGGCCAATGCGCAGGGGTTTTCTTGAATCCCTCAGCCTGCTGGGAGAGCCTATATTCAGGTAAGGTCAGGTGATCTGTGTTCTGTGCCACCTGGACGGCTGTCTGGGGGAATGTGTGTTGTACTGGCAGGGCTACTAGGCCAGAGACTAGACCTATCCCGGGCACATCTGGCTGCTAGGTTGTCTGAGGGCCTATGCAGAAGCAAGAGAGCAGTGCGGGAGTGTAACCAAAAGTGACGGTTCTGTCGACCGGAGAACCTGTCGTGGTCGGCAGTAGAGGGGAAGCTGTCGCCAGTAAGGAACTATCCGCCTTAGCACCAGGGACCACAGTGAGTAACTGAAGCAAGTACCGGAGCAGTATTCTCACCAACCGGGGATGGTGAAGAATCGGAAAAACTTTAGTGGGAATCAAGGCAGGGACCCAGCCAGCAGAGGTGAGACTTGCAGAGCAGCCTTGTGTGTGAAGCCAGGGACCGAGCAGGCCAGTGTGGGTGAAGCTTAAGAGGGATCTAGAGTGCCAAGCTAGGGACCCGGCGAGGAAGCGGGGTGACACTTGAGGAAGATACTACCGTGAAGATTAGAGGAGCTCAAGGGATTCAGTGGCAGTGAATCAGTGGGTCAAGTGAGAGACCGGTAGCTCAGTGTGCTGAAGAACTGCAAAGAGTGATTGAAGTGAAAAATAAAGGAACATTTGTGTTAGGAACTGTTAAAGACTGTTGCCATAGGAGACAGCATTCCTGCACATGCAGATGTGGCGTCTTGCTGGATGCCTTTCCCTACATGGCTGCCCTCCTATTGAAGTTTCGGAGTCTGGCCCTAACCCTCTTTCCCCCAAAAAGATTAAGAGAAATAAACTTTCTTTTGCATTCAGGATCTGTTTGGCACCCAATAACTTTAACTACTCTGCATCCACCACGGCTCACAACCCACCACATACAGAAGGATGTCAGCTATTCCTGGCTCTGGAGGTTCGTTCTCATTAGATCAAAGAAGGCCTGGGACCTTGCTACACCTACTAGTAACAATGGATAAAATTGGCATATTCTGTGTAAAAATGTACCATTTTGTAAATCTTGTAAATCAACTTGAAAATGATTCACATTTTACCTATATAATAGAGCCTATATCAAGGTTCTCATTCAATTAAAGAGATTTATGGAACAAGTTCTAAAAAGTCACAAACAGGTCTTCAGCAAAGCAAAGGTTAGCTTGAAGGTTTAAGTTGCCGTCGCAATACTTTCTGGACAGGAAACACTTGGCATTACTCCCTGCTTCCTGTACTTTCCATTTGAAAAGAAAACTTTTTAAAGACCCTAGAATAACTTACTCTCTACTTTGATCATTGTTTAACTTAGCTTTGTAAAGTTCTGGAATAATTCTTCACCATAAAGAAAAGAGCCTTTCTTCACTCGCTCTTCTGCCCGTTACAGCAGAGATCAGTAGCTTTCAGTGCTGGAAGATTGGTGTAGGGACTGACCTTTCAACGCTTTACACCTCCCCTCAATGCAGAAAGCGTGTACAGACATAGGAGTTACTTGTTAGACATAAGCAGGGGCTTTGTCAGAATTGCAGAATACCTGAGGCACCCTTATAGAGGAGCTCCAGTCTCCTGTATAAAATTAAAAGTCAGCAGCTACAAAAATTGTACCTGCTGACTTTTAACATCTTCAGTACCAGCCACTTTCGCCCCTTCCTGCCCAGGACAATTTTCAGCTTTCAGCGCTTTTGCAGTTTGAATGACAATTCCACAGACATTCAAAGCTGTACCCAAAGTACATTTTTTGCATTTTCTTCCCACAAATAGAGCTTTCTTTTGGTGGTATTTGATCACCTCTGGGATTTTTATTTTTTGCTAAACCAGCTAAAAAAGCCCGACAAAAAAAAAAAAAAAGGTTTTCCTTCTTTTCGGTTATAACATTTTGTTTTCTCTTTCACCGACGGGTACAAATGAGGCAGCACTGATATGTAGAATCGATGAGCACTGACAGGCGGCCAGATATGCAGCACTGATAGGCATTTATAGGTGGTACTGATGGGCACTACTGATGATGAGGTATGATAAGGTTTTGACAGGTGTTACTGTAAGGCACTGATTGGCAATGTGGTGGGCACTATATGGCGCTGATTGGCACTTTATTGGGCACTGACTGCATACCTTTTGGCACATCTGTTGGGGCTGTGCTGATAATCAACGTGCTGATTATCAGCACAGACACCCCCCTGACAGGGAGAGCCGCCAATCGACTCCGATCGTCTCTCCCCGTCAGCGTGAACTGAGGAATGCAATTTACCGGCACTTCCTGGTTCACGTGCTGATCAGCTGTGATTGGTCACAGCTGATAATGTGGTGAGAAGCCTCTGACAGAGGCTTCTTATCACAATTGGAGATGCGGTGTGTCAGACCTCGCAGGCGCACGCCGGCATGTTATCCTGCTGGACGTCATATGACGCCCAGTCAGGATAACAGAACCACTTCTTGGACATCAATCTTTTATTGACCAGACGGGAAGTGGTTAATAAACAGTCATTCATCTGTCCCACGATCCAGCGATGGTCTCACCTCACCTGGATTCACCTCCTGTCGTTTGTCCCCAGTGTTGGCACTTTAACAGTGCGCACCTGGCTGTGACAGCTTGCAGCTTTTTAGAGCATATGTGAGCTGCATGTTGTAAATTGTCCCTCAGTCTTCTGGGAACGGTCACATGTCCCAGATGACTGTGGGGGGGGGGGGGGGGGGGTGAGCAAGGAGAACTTTCGCTTTCAATCGCCTAGGTGGTCAAAGCAGAAATAGGAGCTCCCCAAAAGCTCCATTTCACATACAGTAGCGGGGAGGAGGCCTTAAAGCAGAACTTGCCTTTTTGGGTGGCGTTCCTCTTGAAGTACACTAAAGAGAGTGGCCATATTATTCTATACAATATATGTGGATTCAAAAATAGAGCCCGAGCCTATTCACTGTATAGTCTTTGTACCTACAAAATATGATTTAATTACTGTGCCACAAGCAAGGGATCACAAAAAAACAAACCATAAATTTCAAAGCAGGATCGTTTGTTAGAACAAACTCTATTAAAATCATTTTTTGCACAGAATGTAGAGTCAACACTTTGTATGAGCCTATTGTAAAGGACAATTTTATTAATATACTAATTCTGCTTACAAAATCACTAACAAAGATACCACCGCAGTTTCTCAGATTAGAGAGCAATAACGGCCACAGTAGTGGAAGAGTTCCCGCATATACAACAGTTATTTACAAAAGTATTCATACCCCTTGAAGTTTTCCACATTTTTGCATATTACAACCAAAAACTTAAATGTATTTTATTGGGATTTTAAGTGATAGACCAACACAAAGTGGCACACAATTATGAAGTAAAATGATAAATGGTTTTCAATTTTTTTTACAAATAAATATCTGAAAAGTGTGATGTGCATTTGTATTCAGCCCCCCGAGTTAATACTTTGTAGAACCACCTTTCGCTGCAATTACAGTTTTTTGGGTAGGTCTCTACCAAATTTGCACATGTAAAAAGAGTGACATTTTTGCCCATACTTCTTTCTAAAGCTGGATACACACTATACAATTTTCAGTATATTTTTTCCTTCAAATTTACCAAAATCATATAATATGGGGTTCAAACCTTAACAGCCCGTTCACACCTGAATGTTTTGTAGCCCTACGCCTGAAGCTACAAAACGCTGGAGGGGAAAAAATCCATTATTCTCATCGAATCGAGCGTTTCCATTAGTTTCTATGGGAATGAAAACGCCCAAATCAGCCCAATTCGCGCGACAAAAAAGGGTCCGGAACTTGTTTGAGCTTCAGGCGTAGGGCTTCAGGCGACATGGAGTGGAGATGTGAACCATCTCCATTGAGAATAATGGATTTTTTCCCCTCCAGCGTTTTGTAGCTTCAGGCGTAGGGCTACAAAACGTTCAGGTGTGAACGGGCTGTTAAGGTTTGAACCCCATCCAGCTTCTCTGTCCCTGCTGAAGAAAAGCATCCCCACAACATGCTGCCACCACCTTGTTTCATGGTGGGGTTGGTGTGTTCAGGGTGATGTGCAGTGTTAGTTTTGCACCACACAGCATTTTTCTTTTATGCCAAAAAGTTAAATTTTGGTCTCATCTGACCAGAGCACCTTTTTCCACATTTGCTGTGTCCCCCACATGGCTTCTCACAAACTGCAAAAGGGACTTCTTATGGCTTTCTTTTTCTAGCCACTTTTCCATAAAGGCCAGATTTGTGGAGTGCACGACTAATCGTCCTGTGGACAGATTCTCCCAGCTGAGCTGTAAATCTCTGCAGCTCCTCCTGAGTTACCATGACTCTCTTGGCTGCTTCTTGCTCTCCTTGCCCAACGTGTCAGTTTAGGTGGACGTCTGTCTTGGTAGGTTTTCTGTTCTGCCATACACTTTCCATTTTCCGATGATGGATTGAACAGTGCACTGTGAGATGTTCAAAACCTGGGAATTTTTTTTTTTTTTTTTTTTTTTTTTTTTTAAATAACCTAACCCTGCTTTAAACTTCTCCACAACTTTACCTCAGACCTGTCTGGTGTGTCCATTGGCCTTCATGATGCTAACCTCTAAGGCAGTGGTGGCGAACCTTGGCACCCCAGATGTTTTGGAACTACATTTCCCATGATCCTCATGCACTCTTCAGTGTAGATGAGCATCATGGGAAATGTAGTTCCAAAACATCTGGGGTGCCAAGGTTCACCATCACTGCTCTAAGGGCTTCACAGTACAACTGTCTTTATACTTAGATTAAAATTACACACAGATGAACTCTATTTACTAAATTAGGCGACTTCTGAAGTCAATTGGAGCCACTAGATTTTAGTTAGGGGTATCAGAGTAAAGGGGGCTGAATACAAATGCACCCCACACTTTTGAGATATTTGTAAAATATTTTGAAAACCATTTATCATTTTCTTTACACTTCACAATTATGTGCC
This sequence comes from Lithobates pipiens, assembly GCF_037356315.1. Lineage (NCBI taxonomy): Eukaryota > Metazoa > Chordata > Amphibia > Anura > Ranidae > Lithobates > Lithobates pipiens. The sequence goes on from NW_027507758.1 coordinate 485,537,329, forward strand.
ACTTTGTGTTGGTCTAATCACATAAAATCCCAATAAAAATTTAAATTTTTGTTTGTAACATGAAAAAAATGTGGAAATTTCAAGGGGTATGAATACTGTATGTGGTCCAGACCAAGTTGGACCAATTATATATAGAAATTGCAGCAAGAGAGTGGTGGGGAAAGGAGGCACCAACCTATTCTGTGTCAGGTAGAACCTCCCTCTGTCTGGTGGTTGTTTCAGCCATGTATGCAAACAGTAAAAAAGTTTGCTGTCTTAGGCCGGGTTCACACCACTGCGATGCGGGAACGCCGCAAATCCGCGGTGTTTTCCCGCATCGCATTACTCCCGCCGGCAGTTCACACTGCCCTATGCGGACGGCTGGGAGTGTCAAAGATATGTTAATGACACCCCCAGATCCGTCCGCATATCGCAGTGCGATCTGCCGACTCGCACAGGAGTCGGATCGCATGGTGTGAACCCCCATGCGATCCGATTCTGTTGCGGACCAAAAAAAGGGTCCTGTGCGAGTTTGCTGCGGGAGCGATGCGAATTCAGCCATACTATCTGTATGGCTGAACTCGCATCGCTACGGAGATCGGATGTGATTTGCGGTGCGAATCACATCCGGATCTCCCCCCGCAGCAGTGTGAACCCAGCCTTACGGATGTTCAACAAATTTTGCCCACTTCATTTTGGAGGACATTCTACCAAAATTCAATATTAAAGCGGAGTTCCACAAAAAAAAAAAAAATTAAAAGTCAGCAGCTACAAAAAGCGTACCTGCTGAGTTTTAAATAAATCGGACACTTACCTGTCCTACGGACCAGTGATGCTGGCTTACGAAGTACTGTGGGCGCCCGGCTGTAGCTTCATAGCAGGGCATGCGCAAGCTGCGCTACAATTGGACAGACAGTCTTCTGGGACCTGGGGCGTGTCAGAAAAGATTCCAGGGAGAGGCGCACTTCCGTCTGGTGCCACAGAACTCCAAGAGGAAGTGGGAGCTGGATGCCTCAAAAAATAAATAATAGGATATCCACTCCCATTTTTGGGTGGAACACCGCTTTTAGGTCAGGTTCACACTGAAGCACGGTGCGGCTCACAGCAGGGGTCCGATGCATCCCTGTTCACCATTTCAGTCCCAATTTTTGGCTGAATTCGGAGCTGATATGGACCAGAAGACAAACAGGACTTCTGTGCAATTTGCACTGGAGCAGATCGGGAGATGTGTGAGCCAGTTCCATAGAAAGCCAGTCAATCTCCTGACATGCTAATTGGTTCCAATTTGCAATAGTGTGAACCCAACCTTAGCCGTGCCTTACTTTCCTTATGTGCAGTTTGATGATTCATCTGATGTTTATGCAGAGTTGGGTCTCACCGCTATTGCAATTGGGAATGTGTAAGAGAACATGGTGTCTCAGTTATGTATAGTTCACAATCACAGACACACCCTTTCCATAACATCAGAACAGTGCCAACCATGCTATGCAGGAGGTAAGGTTGGGATGATTGGGTTTAGTTTCTACTGTTGGTCAATCCAATATGCTTATTGAACTGTGGATGGTGTATCAGTCTATGTTATCATGCAGTTTATGTGGCAACCACAGAGTGGCATATGTCAGCTTTTGAAATTCCCTGTCTGTGTATTTCAGTGGTACATTCATCTTGTATCTCACTACTTCATAAAATGAATCAAATAATGGATATAGTGTATTACCATATTTTCATTGTACGCTCCCACCTTTAGGGCCAGATCACACTTGAACAGGCACATTTATTGTACACCCCCATTTTGACAGCCAATTCATTTCAATGAGCTTGCAATCACATAGGAATGCACAAAAAGTAGTGCATGCCCTTTTTTAAAATCGTATCGCAGCAAACCACTGATGTAACAGGCAGTTTGGTGGCCGCGTTGCATTTGTTAGATGTGTTTGGGGTGCCAAAAAAATAAAAAATATGAATGCCACCCACACCCGTATAGCAAGGGCAGCATGTTTGCATGCAGTGTGCAAATCCCACATTGTATTCTAGCTTATAAAGAGGTAGTAAACTGCTGGCATTTTTTCTTAAAACCTGCAAGGCAATGTCATAATGTGCTGGTATGCATTGCATACCAGCACATTATGTGAAACCTACCTTGGAATGAAGCCCTCCAGGGGCACGCTGTCACCACTGAAGGTGCTTCAATCTTCACCCGGTCTTTCTTTCGGGTTTGCGGACTTCGGCGGTGTGAGTAGTCAGCCACAACGTTACTCTTGCACACGGGAGCTGCCATTTACAGCACAGGACAGCCCTTCCTTTAGAGCGCATACAACGGTGACATCACTGGCTGCATCTACCGTAAATATCTCCAATACGGTGCATGTTTAGAAGATATTAGTACCTATAGTTAAGTCTATAATAAGGCTTACCTATAGGTAAAATTCATGCATGAGAGTTTAGTCCCACGTAAAAAGATCCTCAAAATAAATAAATTATACCTCACTTAGATGGCTGCAGCACTGATCCCAGCTGCCCCCCCCCCACTGGCTCTACCTCGAGAATGCAAACAAACATCGCTGATAGAGCAGTGAGGAGAACTGAAACTAAGCAGAGAGCATTGACCGTCAGTCACCAACTCTCTGCTCTGCCCCTCCAGTGCTAACTGGAGCGCTGGGCTGTGAAGGGTGCAGGAGGAGCTGGTTCAGCTTATCAGTGGCATGGTTAGAGGCCAAGCCAGCTGCTGGTCCAGGCATCTGGGTGGAATCAGTAGATCCTTCCTGAGCCTGGACCAGCTAATTGACAGCAGCCGACAGCTTGCTTAACCACTTGCCGCCCGCCCTATTACAAATTGACGGCGGCAAAGTGGTTTCATAATCCTAACCGGACGTCATATGACGTGATTAGGATTATGAGCCGCTGTGCGCCCCCGGGGGCGCGCATCGCGGCGATCGTTGTTGCGGGGTGTCAGTCTGACACCCGGCAACTACGATCTCGGTAAAGAGTCTCCGACGGAGACTCTTTACCATGTGATCAGCCGTGTCCAATCACGGCTGATCACAGTGTAAATGGGAAGAGCCGGTGATCGGCTTTCCCTCACTCGCGTCTGTCAGACGCGAGTAGAGGAGAGCCGATCGGCTGCTCCTCTGACAGGGGGGGTCTGTGCTGATCGATTATCAGCACAGCCCCCCCGAGGATGCCCACACTGGACCACCAGGGACACCACTAGACCACCAGGGAAAAGGTAATAAAAATCCATAATCCTCCCTAGACCACCAGGGTGCCAGTCAGCACAATGGGTGCCAATCAGTGCCTATAATGGATGCCAATCAGTGGCCACAATGGGCATCACTGATTGGCATGCATTATTGTTTGGCACCGATTGGCATCCATTACTATAACACCGATGCCGCCTATGAGTGCCCACCTGTGCCGCCTATGAGTGCCCACCTGTGCCGCCTATGAGTGCCCACCTGTGCCGCCTATCCGTGCCAGCTATCAGTGCCAATTTGTGCCACCTATCAGTGTCCGTCCGTGTCGCCCATCCGTGTCACCCATCCGTGTCGCCTATCAGTGCCACTTCATTGGTGCCACATTGGTGCCCATCAGTGCCACCTTATCAGTGCCCATCAGTGTAGCACCATCAGTGCCCATCAGTGAAGGAGAAAACGTACTTCTTTACAAAGTTTTGAAACTGAAACAAAAAAAAAAAAAAAAACTTTTTTTTTCTAAATTTTCGGTAATTTTTTTATTTGTAGCGCAAAAAATAAAAACCGTAGAGGTGATCAAATACCACCAAAAGAAAGCTCTATTTGTGGGAAAAAAATGATAAAAATTTCATTTGGGTACAGTGTAGCATGACCGCGCAATTGTCATTCAAAGTGCGACAGCGCTGAAAGCTCAAAATTGGTCTGGGCAGGAAGGTGTTTAAGTGCCCTGTATTGAAGTGGTTAAGCTTGCTGTTGGTTGAAAAGGAGTTACAGGAATGGAGAACAAACTGCACTCATGTGATCCATAGGAGAAGTGTAGCCAAAATAGCTTTGGCCATACTTCTCCTTTAAGGCGATGTTTGGTGTGCAACCAACTAGTAGCTAAACTTAAGCACACAGGGCAAAATGACAGAAAAATTAATCATATTGCTGAATCACATCACCATATACACATTTTTTTTATTAGTAAAACATATTTATTTTTATATAAAATGAGTATACAATAGTAGCCAAAACAGGTATGACTGAACATCGGAAAGCTTTCCCCAAGTGTACATCACACGGTCCCAGGATGGGGTCAGGTATGCTACCACTAGTAACACCAGGCCCTGATACAAGGAACAATTATTAACAGCTAAAAAAGTACCAGGTCTGCCAAAATCATGATCAGCACACAAGAAGGGCGGGGCAGCTGTAGATTCTAATCTTCAATCAACATTTCACATTTGAACGATTCTCTCCTATACAGACTGATAAGGTCCCTATATAAATCAGTAGAGAGGAGACTGACCACATTTTATGCAGTTTTCCTGTCATTCTAGAGGGTGACATACACATGGTTTAGAAATTAAAAGCCATTATCCTTCAGCAGCTAACACTGCAAGGAACTGCTTACCCTTGCACAAGTATAATATAGTGTCAGGCAAGCTGAGGCTCTCCAGCTCATATGAACTGCAAGAACTGTTAAAGCCCCATTAGACCTGAAGCTCTACAAAGCTAGAGAAACAGTACACCTTAGTCCAACAGATTGCACCTGTCAGAGTACATATTGCTCTGGCCAAACATAGCCTTAAGCCTCGTACATGCAGTACGATTGTTGGCCAACTGAGCATCTAATTTTTGGCAAAAGGGCGTGTGCCAGGATCTTGTCTTGCATACTAACGGTACACAATTGTCATGCCACAAACACGAACGCAGTGATGTACTACGAGGAATTTCAGCTCGTGAGCGCACTTTGGGCCTCTTCTGCTTTGTTTTTCGTGTTTGGTGAGGATCAATTCCGAGCATGCGTGTTTATATTTTAGACTTGAGTGACGGATTTGTGTACGGACCATACAAAAATCAGACATGGAGCCATTGTCTGCCAAAAATTTACTATCCTGCCATCCAACATTTGTTGGTCGAAAATTGGACAACTGTCAAAAGGAGCATACCAACAGTAAGAATTTTAGGACAGTCTGTCAACAGACAATCCCCAGCCAACAATCGAACCGCGTGTCTGAGGCTTTCGTTTAAATACTACGGACATATCACTATTTTTAGTATCGACCACCCAGAGGACTGTGTTCATACGACATCCTGTAGAACTGGTTCATGCTTGTAAATGAGATGTATTCCAGAGGCAGCATATAATACACAAAATATGATAAACATGGAAGATTGTTGTAAAGTTTTCAGCCACACACTTGCTAAAAAAGTACCCTTGATAGGCTTGGACTGCTGTATTATCTGGCACAAACTTTTTTCACACCTGCCCTGCTAAGCCCTCTGACAGCATACTGCCAGGATTGTCCCACTACGCTGACTGCAAATAACCACGAAGAGGAATCTACAGACATATATGGCAACATGAGATCATCAGTAAGAGCAATGCAAGGCAATATTTAAGAAGTTTAGATGCCTGCAAAAATTTGGCCCATGTAGTCTGGAACCTGCTTTTCTCACCTTGCAGATTTCATTTCATCAGCAGATAGAGTAATATGGTGAGAATGAAATGCTGATCTTTAACAGGGAATGTTTAAACATTTAGCATTCTGTAATTTTGGGGTTTTATTAATACAGGTTTAAGTGAGGCAGGGTCAGGGATAAGTTCACCTATTTTTTTTTTTTTTTTTTTTTTTTTTTTTAACAATGGACATCATTAAAAGGAATGGTTAAAAATATATAATTTATAGAATGTACAAATATTTTTGAAGTGAAAAATTTCAGAAACGGGTAAATTAAAGGCAGCGCGTTAACCAGCTAGCAGCAATTACCTAAGGCACATTTTGAATGGGCAACTTGAACTAGGGATGAAGGATATATGCAAGCTCAAATTGCTATTTAAGAGTTAAAAGGTCTTTCTCAGCTTCTTGACTTGGCCCATGTCAAGATTTCCTTGCAGTAAAGTATTACAAGGGACTAAGCTCTCTGCCTCAGCAGGACTTGCATGTATGAGACTAGGCCTGACTGTAAAGAATAACCAAGGTGCCAGAGCCTTGGGCTGTGCTTTGTTTAAAACAACTTAAGACCAAGACCGGACATGAGAATTAGGGAATGGTCAGAAACTAATTAAATGCAGACTTCAGCTCTTTGAAGGCAGCTCTGCGGTTTTTCTTTTCTTCCTCCAGTCGCTTCCTCTCATCCTGCTCTGCCCGAATCTCAGCTTCAAACTTGCTTGATGAATTCAGGGCCTGGACCTGTGGGCATAATGCAATAATGTACAATGAGCTCTAGACAATGAAAAAATAAAGGGTTTCTATCCATCATTACCAAGATCTCCATTACTAAAGTGCAGAGAAGTGTCAGACAAGTTTAACAAAATGCTTACTGTTTACAGCAATGGTACCAAAGATCATGTTCTTAAAGTCCAACTGAACCCCGTTTGCTTAGCCCTTTGGCTAAGATCAAGTGTAGTATATGTTCTTATCAGGGTCTAGTAGCTCCACCATCATTCTGGCTTGAGTACCCCTGCTGGTATGAGGGGGTCCTGAGGGATCTCCTCATTGGAACAGAAACTGGTGCCTCCCGATTTGACTGTCCTACTTTGTCTGGTCAGGCACAGGGATTATAAGACCTACCCCAAGTGCATGTTTTTTGTGTGTGTTCATAGGCACGTGTGTTCACTTGAGGTTTAGTTTAACAAAAAAAAATAATAATGTTGTACTAAATGTGCTACTTTAGGTCCTTTTATTTAACTGCTACAGCAAGGGCTAAAATATCTTGTAGAGTTTGAAGAGCTGGACCATTGCTCACACATAAATAGCAACCAGGGTCAAGTAGTCCAACAACCCTCACTTGTGCTCCAATTAAAGCCCAACTCCAATACTAAGACTCCACTAATCAAATTATTTTTGTTACTAATTGATGCAGCGACTGTTGATGCTTTATAGAACTATACAAGCTTTAGCTACATACAACATAGAGCTCTGGGTTATGGCAGTAGTACAACTACTTCCTGTCCTGTTCCCAGAACAAAGATAGAGTCTAGTGGAGTGATACTGAGCCATTCATAGGAAGGCCTGTATTTTTATTAAAGAATACAAAGCTTCCTCCGATTGAAGGTGGAGAGGTGGGCAGATGAAGTCATGCTCTCCACATCAGAGGAAACCACCTATTCAGTAAACTACAAGACTTCCTGTGAATGAATGACCAGTGCTTAACCCAATTGGATTTTTTTTCTAAAATTTAGTAATCTTAGAGTTAAGCTTTAATAGCACTATAGCTCCCAGAGTAGCATGGTGCAAGAGGTGTGTCAGACAGATGGAGACACAGGCTGCTTCTTGTGTGCAAGAACAGTGGTTCAAGCAAGGTATTTTAACCCTTGCAGTAGCACAAGGACAAAAACAAAAAAAAGGTACTACTGTATATAGAAGGGAAATAAGGCTTTCGACTTATCAGAAAAATCTGTTTCTAGGTGTACACAGCACTCAGGACAGATCTTTAAATCATCACAACTAGGTTATATACACAGCTACCTTGAGGTAATTAGACCCTGGGCAGAAAAATAAAATAAAAAAAAAGGCTGCAGGGACATTCCCCAGATAGCCTCAGTTTTGTAGCAACCAATAGGGAGGGAGGGAGAGAGAAAAAGGAGAAAAGAAAAAAGAAAAAGACTTGATTTCAGACTGCATAGCAAACACCCACCAGTCTGCTGGTAAGGGTAATGAAAGTATCTCATCCTTTAGAGAGCAAGTTATTACGATTAGCCTTGTCCATTTAGAAATGGGGGACTTGTAAGCAGAGTATCCTTTTCAAGGACCTGTTGGCAAGGGTCCATTTTCCAGTTACAGGCTGTGGCCTTCAGATAGTTCTAAGTCCAAACAATGGAAAGTAATTTTCTTGGGATGTTTAGTAACAGGGCCCAATGAAGAAGGACAATGTTTTCATTAAGGTGGAAGGCAGATACTCTAGGTAGAAAGAAAGGTGCTGCACACGAGACTGATTTGTCCTTGTGAAGAATTAGCAAGGGTTCCTTATATGAAAAAGCAACAAACTCTGACACATGCTGATTAAGTAAACACCCTGAATAAAAATGTTTTAGTAAAATTGAAGCCAAAGGTTGGCTGTAATGTGAAGTACAGGATAGCCTCTAGGGTTTAAATGCCGGTGCTCCCTCCGGGTAAAAAAGTATTTCCAAATACAGTAGATTTTTTCGGCAATTCGTAATGTCAATATGACAGATATCCTTCAAAACCACCGTTTCAACATGAATGCCATCAGAGCCAGTAATTGAGAAGCAAGATGGATCATGTGCCTTTGAGACCGCTGGTCTGACCTGTTTGGAAGAGATCAGGGCTCATCTCCTTCTGGGCCAGTCTGAGGTACAGAGAATTTGATTCCTTCCCCTCCTTTATGTGGCAAAACAGTTAAGGATTCTCTGCACTGAAGGGAAGGCATATATTAAGCCGAATAGAATTCCATGGGCCTACCAGAGAAACTGATACTAGTGCTACAGGATCCTTGGTCCTGGCCACAAACAGGGCTAACTTGTTGAATAGAGAGGCCAGGATGTTCACATCTAGATTCCCCCATTTCTGATATTGGCAGTTGAAGATATTGGAATGAAGGGACCATTCCTCTAGGTCCAGAATGATGACAGAGCAAACCTGCCTTTCAATTGTCCAATCCCATGATGCGAACAGCAGAGATTGCTGGACAGTCCCTTTCCTTCCAGGAGATGATTAGACTTAATTCCTAACAACTGGAATGCCCCTAGTGATTGATATAGGCCACTGCCGTGGCACTGTCCGATTGTACCCAGATAGGGATATCCTGAGGAGGGAGGGTCCCTTATGGCGTAGAGACAGATTTATTGTTCTGAGCGCCTAAATGTTGCAAAGGAGATTTGGTTCCCTGGTTACATGAACTATAAGAGATTGGAACAATACTCCCAAGCCTGTGATGCTGACATCTGTTCCAAACTTCCACACATGTGGGAAAAACAACTTTCCCATTTCCTAGCCTGGGTTGGCAATCCATCAAGCTTTAGAGTTCGATGCTTAACTGAACAGCATAGGCAAGTTGAGAGATGGAATATGTTTCTTCCAGACCAGCGGAGTGCTGTGTTGGCAAGGCATTGAGTCAAACTGAGTGAAGGGAACAACCATGTGGCCTTAGGGACTCATGGAGCATCTCACCGAGGGACAGCTTTTGGACCTCAAGGTTTGAGCCTGATCTTAGGAGAAAGAAGCAGTTTTCCCAGAAGGAAAAATTTTACCTGGGCTGTGTCTAGCATAGGGCTTAAGTATTCTAACAGAAAGGAAGGCTGGAAGGCACACTTTTGGTAGCGGATTTCTCAACTGAAAGCCTGTAAAATCTGAATAGTCCTTTGGATGTTTGAAGATCATTTTTATGGAGATGAATCTTTTAGAAAAATTAATCTCTATAAAAATGATCTTCAAACATCCAAAAGGACTATTCAGATTTTTCAGGCTTTCAGTTGGGTAATCCGCTTTCAGAAAAAGGTTGTCTAGGTACACTAACCTGGATGCTCTGAGAGGGAGAGTAGGGGTGCAAGCACCTTTGTGAATACTTTGGGGGCAGGATAGGCTAAAACCGAAAGTGTTCGTCTCGTAAAGCAATGATAAAGGTGGGTAAATGGGAATATGGAGCTAGGCATCTTCAAGTTCTACTGATGCCAAGTTTTCCCCTTGTCTCAGAGAGGCAATAATTGATCTTGCAGATTCCATGCACAGGGTACTACTTTTTTTTTTTTTTTTTTTAAGGATTCTAGGTCCAGGACAGTAGATATACTCCCACTGGGTGTTGGTACCATCCACCATTTTGAATAAAGTCTTTAGAAGCTGTCCCCCTGAGTGACCAGAAAAAACACTCTGGCACAAGAGATGGTTCAGGGCAGTCTGCTAATCTGACTGTCCTTGGGCAAATTTTGGTTGTTTGAGGGAATTATCAGGTGTTAGACTTTATTTTGTATCCCTATGAAACCACTGGATTGAATCCATAGGGAAACCTCTGACCCAGAGGAATGCAAATAACAACCGACATGCCCCTTGCTCTTAAGAGTGGGGGCACGCCTTAACTGTAAAGATGGCTTGGGGGTTAACTTGATAGGCTTTTTGGTCCAGGTGTTTTGCCATAAGATAGGGCTCAATTTTGGCTTTATAGAAAAAGCTGGGAGGATAGCCATCAAGTGTGCTGCGTTTTGAAGAAGTGAAAGCCACTGAAGAGGAGCTTTCCTTCTGTGACATCCTTTATGAACAGTGCCTCAGCAGAGGAGCGAGGTGGCTTTTACAGGCAGCTTCAACTAACCAAGCTTTCCACTAGGACTACCCAATGTTGCAGAAAACCTTCCCCAACAGGAAAGCGATTCAGAGTAAAAATCTTCTTTGGGTAAGGCCAGTCCCCATACAGGACTGGCTCTACCAGCGAGTGGACCAGGAAAGTTAGCTGGATTAGGCATTTCACAGGACTCCATGCTGGATACCATAGGGTGAGTACATTCAGGTTAGCTATGGTATTCTTATGCTGAGGTTTACCTCAGGTAAACATGTCAGGCTCAAGGGCAAAAATCAAAGACCGATTAAGAAAGGCAGGTTGAAGGGGCACATGGCTTTGATACTACCACAAAATCTGCCAATAAAAAATCGGACATTGTGGCAGACAATTCCTATTTAGGCAAGAAAAGATGAAGTTGGTGTAGCAGATGGCCCAGCAGAATGGTCATAAGAAGGCAAGGGGCAACTGTCAGAGTAGAGGGTACTAGGACCTCGAGTGGACAAACTACATTTACCACTAGAGCCAAGAGCTGAGCTAGCAATGCTTATGCCATTTAGATCTGCCATGCTTGTGAATATTGTCCCCAGAGGGGAACTCAAGATTTCTACAGCTATGGAAAGAGGGGAATGCCTCAATACCAAGCGCTTGTAGGCCACACATTAAAACCCAGGTAATGCATTAGCAGCTATAATCTGCCATCAAGAGGGAGCCCAGAGGTACTGCCAGTCCAATATCTAGCCCACAAAGAGGCAGAGTTTTCCACCATAGTAATTCAACTGCAAAGGGAGGCAGTGAAGGCGCAGCAGGCATCAAGGTTGCACAGGTAGTGCCTGGCGCCACATAGGGGCAGCAAACAAACCGTGAAAAAGTGTGTCAATTTTAAAAAGGTAACCCACCCCTGGTGGCTTTTAGCTGCCACCACCAGAAGGGTGGTCAGCGACTCCCATACACCTCAAAAAATATCCAGAGCAACAAAAGGGGCACCCTGATCTTAATGTTTAAAGGGCTTCTACCCTTTACTCGCCAATGACTATCCTATAGGCAGGATTAACAGGATAAATCCCATCATGGCTTCTCCCATGGCTTTATACCCTTTAGGAGGCAGACTGCAGATCTGGACCTGTAAAACACCCTGCGGCTAACTCCACACATTGCACCATTTGCCAACAGGAGCACCTACAGCAGAATCCAGTGCATGGCAGCAACATTACAGACCAACCCTAGTTCTTTTATCCAGTGGGGTCTGAGAACTGTCCCCCAAAGGATCTGCCAAGGAGTCAATGGACAGCAAAGCTGCATTCTGAGCCATTATGGCTATGGTGCAGCAGGAGCCTTGAATAAACAACGTGTCATGAGAAAGAACCCACCATAGTTAAAAAGGTAAGCCTCTCTCTGTAGAAATCACCTTGCACACTAGATGTGTTGATGTCCCTACAGGCGTACTTTTTTGCCAATGTCCAAACACCTAAAAAAGGTAGCCGTGTAAGGATTAAGGAGCCCATGTCTGTCACTGTACCACCAAGAATCTACCCTTTACCCCCAAACTCCAATTTGTAGAATGAAATTCTCCAACTCTGTGAGATTCTACCTAAGCAGGGTATCTAGTCTCATTGTGAAGGATTGCCTTTGGGCACAGTATCTGCAAAAGACTTTGCTAATTTTGTATGGCTTCTGCCTTATAGTATGACAGGATATTTATTTGCTATGATTTCTACATTAAACAAGCAACTACACTGAGCCAACTGTCTGATATCTTGGGGGAGTATTAAATGTACAGGGAACATTTTAAAACACAGTTAATATATGAAACATGATGTCCGCTCCCCTCTCACCCCCCACCCCAATATGAACAACCTTATCTGCAATATAAATACTGTAGCTTATTTTGTGCTGGTTTATTTCCAATAACTACTGAGAACAGTGGTTTATCTCAGTCATAGTTCCATCTATGCCCTGCCCTTTCAATTCTGTTATTTAAGCCTACCTTCGCTTCAAAAAAGTGCTTGGCACCCTTAACACCTTCCGTGGATACGTCAATTTCAGAGAGCTTGGCTAGCGACATTAGCCCGCTGTCCTCTTCCAGCTCCCCAGCTGCAGCTTTGCGGAATATTAGCAGAAACTGGGGAAAAAAAAAAATATAATTTGAATTCAGAATCTCCAAAATGTCAGGCAGACCACATGCGCAATACATTTAAGCATACCATAAGTATATTATGTTAAAAAAATAAAAATAAAAAAAAAATAAAAAAAATAAAAAAAAAAAGAGCTCTGAAATATTTAGATAGGTCCATAGCAACATACAGAACTTATGAAGGTGACCACAATCATGTGGTTTCATTCTGACCAAATCATTTATATGTCAGTTTCCACCTAAAATTGAAGTCTACTTTTCCCTGAGACTATCAAGTGCACATAATCCACCAACAACTTGTATGCATTTATATTGCCAGCTGGGCAAGAACAACCCTGCATTGGAAAACAGCTGGCAGAAAGCCCAACAGACACAGGTTTCCCCATACTTCACAGTGGGTAGTGCTACTTAATGCATTGCTCATTGGCCACACCTAACTATAACTTTAAAATCTCTTTAGAATGTCAACCTAAAATTATTTCAAAGCATTCCTCCATCCAATTTTAAAATTCCTTCTGTAAAAAAAAAAAAAAAAAAAAAATATTATATTGCATTAAAATTAACTAGCCCCGTCTCCTATTTACACTACAAACATCAATCATTTCCCATTGTTCAACCAACAGATTTTATTCCTTCTCAGTCCCACGATCTTATTACACACATCACAGTAGTCCTATGTGTATTGCTGGGCACACTGGTAAGTAGACTCTCCACATTGGTACATTGGCAGCTTGTGTCTATTATCATCAGGCTATCAGGCACTCCTGTGTGCCTAGTACTGAGGCTCTATTGTGTACACACAGCTTCCCACACAGCTCACCTTGCTCAGTCTGCATCACTGACATTTATGTGGTCAGTAGGAATAAAGAATGCGATTTGCCCACTTTTTATTTTTAAAATGTCAGCCCTAATTAGACTATATGTGGTCCAAATCTTGTGACTAAGATGTTGAAAGCAAACTGAATATAAAAAGGAGGTTCTTCAATAGAGGTCAGTGTTGACCCAGAGTGATAACAATTACCCGGTTTTGCTCTTATAGGAGAAAGCAGCTGGACTATTCAAATATATGCATGCACCTTTGGAACCACACCTTTATATTGGAAAAATATAAAAAGGTGTGGTTAAAAAGGATAGGGTGTAAATTAGGGGTACAGTTGTGTGTCTGTTGCTTTATCTCAGGATTTGGCCTGCCACCCCCCAGAAGTCAGACAAACAGATCAAAGTGCACTTCCCATCATAGTTCTGACTGCTACACACACCTGCTACATAAGACAGATAGAAATATTTCTGTAGCTTTGAGTCTGCAGCAACCTGGAAACTCCCTTTTTCTCCAAGGCTAAGGTACCCATGGCAGCCAATCTTTTTCTGCTCCGATTGTCATGCATTAAAAGATGACTATGGGAACCTGCCTAGCACATGGCATAGATGGATGCATAGTTGCTGAGCTTCTGCTGCAGCCTGTGATAACGCTCAATCCAGCAGCCCCTAATCTCCGACACACCAACTCCCATGGGCTGCAGAGGTAGAAGCATCTCCTTTTACACTACTCATGCCTCAGCAGGAACACTGTGCCCTAGCATACCTGTGTCCTTCAGGACAGTCTGGCCACAAACCTGACATACCCAAGAAGGCAGACCCTCCACTGCCTGCTATATCCGCTACTGCGACTGAGTGACAGAATTCTTGCTCACCAATTTCCAGCTGATGATCCCTGCCATGAGCACAGCTCTAGAGTTGGCAGCCTCCGCTTTCTCCTCTGGATATCAATCCTCGACAGACTCCTGAGGATTTGGGGATTGGAAGGGCTATATCAAGCCATATCAAGTCGCTCAAAAATAGAGAACTTTGTCCTACAGGTAGAAGCTAGCTGCAAATCAAAGTCGTAGTCTCTACGATCTGTTGTCTAATCTATACATTGGAAACTACTGACTTGGATTGCTCTTGTTCATCCCTCTCTGCCACAATACAATCTCTGCAGCAACAGTTAATCGCATACAGGATGCATAACCATACTGTTCCTGCTATGTGATGATCTTGAAAATGGAAAAAGCAACAGAATTATATCTGAATCCAGGAGAATGCTCAAGGAGATACAGACCTTCTTCCAACAGTAAAAAGCCCATTTGTAAAATATTGGCACTTCAGGCAACTTAGACCTTTATTCTAAATATCCTCCCCTCCCTGCTACAACCCAGCTTCTCCTGCCCTATTCCAATGCCCTTTTTCACTCCCCATTACTTCACATTCCTTTTTGTACTCCCCAACTTTTCCACCAACACCCCCTTCCCTATCTTTTTTTAGCTTCCCCACCATCATCAGAACCCTTTCTGAACCTCTCGCTCTGTTACCATTTCTAACACTAGACAGTGACTAAGCCTAAAATTAGGACTAACTGGCGGGTCCCTGCTTTTTGGATTAGAATTCAACATCAGGGGGATTCAACTAATCGGGCCCTAGCGGAATTTTTTCATATTAATGACAACTCGGCTTCGCCACAGGTGGTATGGGATACCATGAAGGCCTTTTTTGAGGGGACTTTTGCTCAAAACCATAAGTGTTTATAAAAAGAGCCAGCTGGGAACGGGAATCCCTGTTAGCAGCTAAGGCGCAGCAGAAAGAAGCTCAGTATATTCAGGACCCCACTGTCACTAATCATGGGGCTTGGAAGGCTGCACAATCATTATACAGACAGGTCTTTATGAACAAGGCCGCGTGGTCTGGCTTTTTGTCCAGATGTCAGTTTTGAGGAAGGTGAAAAAACAGGCCAAAATGCTATCCGTACTTGCAAAGTCTCAGGAAAATACTAAAATACATTTTCAGCTATTCGTACAGCAGGGGGAGATATTTCTCAAGATCAGAATGAAATCCTATGATCTTTTGTTTCTTTATATCGTAACCCATGTTAAAAATTAAAACATTCCAACACAAGATTTGAAGAATTTCTAGATCCACTAAAACTCCCCTCTTTGGTCGATAAATCCTAAAGCGGAACTTGATGCCCCCCTGACCTTAGAGGAACTGGTCAGGGCAGTATCAGAAAGCCCTAACGATAAGGCAGGGGGTACGGATGGCCTACCTTCAGAAGTATATAAACATCATGGGGAGGTTTTGCTTCCATTACTACTGAAGAGGGTGGGAGCGAGATATAGGGGATATTTCAGGTGATACATGGCAAATATTAGAAAGGGTACCCCTAATTTCACCATCACCAGCACAATGTTTGACACAATTATTTATAACATACAGGGTATATAGAACATCAATCAAAATTATTTAAGTGGGTGATTTAATACATATGATGTGGAATTGTCCTAAGCTGGCTAGATATTGGCGAGAGGTAGTGAATACAATTAATGAAACCTTTAATACATATATACATAAGGACCCTAAAATTTGCCTGTTGGGCTACCTTGATGAGGAACTTATGCTCCATGAGATTCTGATACCAGTTAGCAGATTACCGTTTATAGCACAAAAGCCAATTGCCCTTTAGGTGGATATCTCTGAGTGCACCTTATTTTGAGGAATGGCGCTTTCAGGTACACGACTACATTTTGATGGAACAACTGATCTATTGTAACAGGCATACCCAATTACCTGTACAAACTGTGGAAACCATGGATTTCGGTTCCACGGTTAGCCCCATCCTCATTGGCTTTCGCTGATCTTTAGAAGGGTGGGCAAGAGTAGCTATGGATAGTAAAATTTACCAGACAGAAAATGGAGGTAGAGGGTTTAATCAGTGGGTGGAGAAGAAACTACAGGTGGCAGAGGTAACTTTTTATATAGGTACAGATACATAGAATACTACAGTGGGCAGGATATGGAACAGTCAGTCATTCGATTTGCTTGAGGTGTTTTTTTTTCTCTTTGTTTGTCTTTCGTTTGTTTTTTTAATAGGTTATTTGTGGCTAAATACTTGTTATGACGTTTAGAGAATATATGCAAGAAAAAATAAATAAATAAAAAAGGGGGGAGTTGGTTTGGCAGTAGTGACCAGTTACCAAACTCCTAGCTGACCAAGGTGACTTCTCCCATTTCAATGGGAAGTACTGAAAGCAGTTTTCAGGAAGGTTTTCAATCAAAGTGGAGCCCACCCCAAGTAAAGAATGTGTAGGAGACATCTCCAAAGCCCACACAAACAGTCTCACTCGCAATATACCATTGCAGAGATCTCTAGTGCAAGACCTTCTCTACTTCACCTATATTAACAGGCTTACAGAAATTATAGCAATAAACGTGGCTGGTCTTTGGAAACATCTCTTCACCACCAGATTGTATTACCCTTCGACAAAAACTATATTCTCACATTCCTACAGCCTCAAAAACATTCTTCATCATGCTTTGTAACCCCCAGGGTCCTTTTGTACAAAGAACAGCAGCAACATCAACGCTCTTGATGAATATGTGGTAGAAATAGTTCTCCCCCTGCATCAGTCCCACTACCCTGGAGATCTGTCATGCACCTTGTGAGTTACATGGTCAAGTAACTACTGTATTCTTAACTGGTCCTGTTGTGACCTGGAATCCCAAGCCTAGATAAATGGCGCTTGTAATGTACCCCCTTCCCTTTATTTATACATTCTGTATACCCCATTTCTCTTAAAATTAACATTTGATAAACGCAGACAAATAAGGCTGAGATCACAATGGCGTAAGAACAGATGTTTGACGTGTTAAAAATGCCCCTCAAACACCTATGCACAAGAATCAATAGAGAGCACATTTTGCTGTTCATATTACAAATGCATGAATAGTTAGCATAGCTTCAAAATTGAAGCTTCTCAACGCATCCCATTCAAGTCTATGGTAACGTTCTGCAAACGCTTGACAGGCGTTTTTGCCGTGGTTTTGGGGCGTTTGCGGAACATTAAAATCTGTCACTTTCCATTGTGGAGCAGTTTTAACGCTCATCAAATGCTACGAAACCGTGCATAGGGATAGTTTTAATGCTTACAAAATGCCCCATGCTAAAGCTCATTGACGCATGTCTGACGCCCATATTAACGCTTTACAAGTGCAATAGGAGCGTTTGCTGAGCATCAGTAATTTAGCAAGTGTGAACAAGCCCTGAAAGATTTTTTCCTTCTTTTATTACGGTGTTATGTTTTTCCACAGTTCTTGGGTTACTAACATACTACTTACAAAATACATAAGGTTTTGTATTGTGTGCAAGCTGGGAGCATGCTAGATTCCTAATATGACATACTAGAGCAGTTGTATACTGTAATAAAACAGACTAGCATATTTTGAGATAATTTTCACTGACCGGATACTGGAATTTAGAAAATATTTTTGTAGGTTAGGGTTCAGCCCTGTACAAATGATTAACAAAACCTCTTTCAGGCTCAATGTGGGAGGATGGCACAGTAGCAGCCTTCATCCCCACGCAGAGCCTTGGGCAGCGAGGGTTATATATAGTATACAATGTACACCGTGTCTGAGCCTAAAGAAGTAAAAATCTGAATTCTCTCTGGCATAAGTAACTATATTTCAGGGGGGAGTAGACAGTTTTATATAAGTGTTTTGGGGATGTTACTTTAATATTTTGGAAGCAATCAGCAAGGAAAGTGAAGTCAATCTTGCTTTAGTGCCACTTTACAATCTAAATGCAGTGAAAAACGGTCATGTCTGCATCAGGTGTGCATAAATTACCCGAGCCATAGCTCAGCTTTTTATCTGTTAGAATTTTGGCGTTATATTTCGATGCAGTCCTTTGTGTCTCCATCCTTTGTGGATACGATTATCCCTTTGGGTTTGCAATAGCTGGGGCTTTTGAGCAGAACTGGGTTTCCTGAAGATGAGGTCGAGTTCATAGAGGAGCTGAGAACGTTCACACGATAAATTGTGAAAATTCACTTCAATCAGTGGTGGGACAAGGTCCTCTCTCTCCCCAGCAATCGTAGCAAAGTGGTTCTACTTTAAAAAAGGAGCTTCAGGTGCCTTCAGAAAAAAAAATTTAAGTCAGCAGCTACAAATACTGTAATATTAGGACATTCACCTCTGCGGGGAATGCAGCCAAGACGATTTTTCAATCAGCTCTTGGGTGCTACCTGCGCCACCTCTGCTAATGGAAACCAGCAGCGAAGCCTTGTGGCTTCACAGCCAATTTCCTACTGTGCACGCTGCGCTTTGTGATTGGCCCAGCAGCAGGGAAGGGGGGGGGGGGGGGCGGCGAACTTCTGGCTGAGATCAGCCGGAAGTGGGAGCAGGTACCTGTCAAAACAAGCTACCTGCTTTCCCCTCCCCCCCCAAAAGGTGCAGAAACGTGGCAGTGGTGGAGGCAAACAAGCAGAACGTCCCCTTTTGGGTGGAGCTCCACTTTAAAGCTGATCATCAGAGAAAGGAAAAATGTTTTCTTGCAGTGGAGCGGTCCCTGCACTACAAGGGTTAAATACAAATAAAGGGGGCTGCAATAAGCTTTTTTTTTCTCTTTTTAATGGCTTAAGAGTTTAAGAGGAAAAAAAAAAAAAAATCATGTTAAACATACCTGCTCTGTTGCAGTGGATTTGCAGAGCAGCCCAGATCCTCCTCCTCTCGGATCCCTCTTTGCCGCTTCTAGCCCCTCCTTCCTGTTGAGTGCCCCACAGCAAGCAGCTCCTTGTGTCCATTCAGACACGGATCTGCTGTTCGGCTCCACCCCTCTCTTCCGATTGGTTAACTGACTTTGACAGCAGCCAATGTCACCGCTTCTGCCTTTACAAATCCTAAATCTTATTTTAATATTTAAAAGCCAGGGAAATTCAAATAAATATGAGTAAAAAACTTTTTTCATAGTAACATATAAAGATTTGGGAAAACTCCAATAACCTGACATATACAAAATAGCCACTTAATCTCTAGATTTATACTTATAAATAGTGGGGTACCCAGGCACCCCATGGTAGCCATACAGATCCCCAAATCTACTAACAATGAAACAAACTTAGCTTCAAGTTGAAACCTAACCGGAAACAAAGAAATTAAAAAATAAAATAAGATGTTTTGCCAGCCAAGTAATCCAGGTAGCCCAGCATGTTTCTCCAGGCTATGGTGTTCCACCGCTAGAAAATATTCCAGATCCATGAGCGAATCTATTTCCAGTACACATTCAACCAAAGTAGGCACCACTGAAGATTTCCAATGTGAAGGGATTAGGACTCTAGCCGCTGTCAAAAAGCCATATTACTTACCTAATCCTCTGCTTCCTGGACTAGCGGCACTCTCCTCTAATCCCCTACATTCCAGCAGTGGACTCTGCTTTGGCATCCTCATGTTCAACGCAGGTCTATGGTCTTTGCATTGGACTTGATGATGTGCAACCACCAGAGCATAGGGGAGAAGAGGCTGCACGGCCAAGCGTTACATCCTAAAGCGAGGCTGCGGGGAACTGGAAACGTAAAACTGCTTTTTATGTCCCCCCTAGACCTAAACCAGCATTTAGCCCTTGCAGCACGGGGACAATGCAAGAGCACTTTTCTGTGCTACTATGACAGCAGGAAATATAAAATAAAGTTAACTGTGCTACCCCAAAATGTTAGATACACCACACTTCAAAACCTAAAAAAAATAAAAATAAAATTCCCTTAAAAAAAACAAAACAAAAAAAACAAACAAACACCAATTTGGCACAATAGTATATGTAGCACCGGCTCCTGAAGAGCATGCGCTATACGTTTTGAAAGTTAAGGTTACACCTGAACTGTAGTATTGTTTGGGTACAATTGTTTAAAATTTGGACCTCAGCATCAGTCTGACTGGACTATTGGATGTTCAGCCTGGCCACAGGGGGCACCGTCTCTTCTGGCAGGCATGGAACCACAGTCTGGCTGGGTGCTTTAAGGTTACCTTCTGTCGGAAGCCCACCCAGTGGGAGGGTCACTCTTGCTGTGCTTTCTGGGACAGGGTAGTTAAGATGTGGATGTCACGTGGTTCGGGGTTCCGGTCCAGAAGTATGTTCTGACTTCATGGTCCTGGTCCTCCTGACCAGCCCCCAGGAAGGCTATGGCCTGGGGTGCGGATCCACCAGACTTATTGTCTTGGGGCTGGCTAGCCCGAGGCAAGGAAACTAAAGAAGGATTCCGAGGTGGTCCGGTGCCATCTCCGGTAGTTGGAGAGGCCTAGTAACTTTGTAGCTATCCAGGGGAGGACTCTTGAGAAGAAGGCTATGTACAGGTTGGCTTCTTAGCAAGAGCCTGGTAAGGCTGAAGTACCTAAGTGAATCCAGTATCATGGGTATCACCAAGCTGGCTGAAAGATCCAAGTGTCACACGAGTGTTCTACAAAAGTGTTTGTTTCCTGAATGTTCTACAACGTCTGTGGCAGAGACATATTCCTGTATGTTCTACAACAACGTCTGTGGCAGAGACTTGTTCCTGAGTAAGTACCTTGTTGGCTGCTAGGCCTTGTGAGAGAGGGACTATCTAACTTGAGTGAACATCTAGTTGTGAATGGCTATTCTCTGGATTTAGTCAAAGTAAGAAAGTCCTTCGTTATTGACTTTGACACCAAGAGTACCTGAACTTTATTCCTAACCCTCTGATCCTATTTCAAGAGACTGTTCGTTGTCTATGTTTTTTGCAAATAGAAAAATCCCTTAATGTGGATCTGTCGTCAGTCTCTAAAGTTACTGGGCCATCTAGACACAAAATCGAGGAGGAGAAGAAGGTAACGGTAAGCCCAATCAAACCAGCAGCTCCTTCGGGGGTCAGTGCTACATATATATTGTTTCACACATACTATATCCAATCCTCATAAAACTAAACTGACATATACTTCAATATAAACACCCAATATTGTTTAATTCTAATTTGTATAGTGTCCAGTTTATACACTGTGCCAGTAGCCACTGGGGATCTATGACAGCAGGAAATGCTAGAAAATAATGTTGGTGAAAAGAAAACTAACCAGAAGTAAAAAAGAAAAAAAAAGTAACACGAGACTGGACATAAGATGAAAAGAAAATTTCTTCTTCTCTTCAAAAGATTTAAGACGTCTGGTATGGAGGAGGAATGGCCCAGAGCATTTCCTCTATATTTACTGAATATCTAGTGACATGAGTCATTATGAAAGTAGGAGATCTCCACCAACCAGAGGCATTTCAGTCACAGCACATAAATGGTGTGATTAGAAATTGTGACATCACTATACCTAAAATAGAGCCAGCACCTATTACCATAGAACGACAACTACAACAGACTACAACACAAACTGTCTAGTTGATCTAAGGGCCATCTACTGCCTTACCTGTCCAAGGTCCCACACACACACACACACACACACACTATTAGATTTTTGTCTTCAGATTTACCAAATCCATGTAGTTGAAGGGCCTGCCTGATTGTATACAATTTGAAACTCTAAAAAGGTTTGACCTCATATTATATGGTTTTAGTAAATCTGAAGACAAAAATCTGCAGAAAATCTAATAGTGTGTATGGAGCCTAAGGCTGCATTCCCACTTGAGCGTTTCAAAGTCACGCGATTTTGCAGAGTTTTGGTTCAGGTCACCAATGTAAAAGGCAGAAAAAAAAAAAAGCCTGTAATCTGGCCCAAAGAAGCTCATGTTTTTTTTTTTGAGCCGAGGGCATTTTTCAGGCGTTTTGCTTCAGGTGACAAAATGCTCAGATGTGAACAGATGCCATTGAATTGAACGGGATTTTGCTTGTTAGGCATTTTATGAGCTGAAAACACTGAGGTGTGAATGCAGCCTCAATGTACAGGGTCACATTATAATTGAAGGTACTGCATATCTCTGAGCTCTGTCAGTTTTCACTGCTCTCCCTGCCAATGCTGGACAGAAAGGAGTGCAGAAACACGCATCATAAGAAAAACGGAAGGGTTATACTCCCCCATCAAATTTTGGTTTTATTGATGCTGATGGCTGCCATCATTGGAGATTTAACCTTGCTTTTCTGTATAGGGCAGTGATGGCAAACCTTGGCACCCCAGATGTTTTGGAACTACATTTCCCATGATGCTCATGCACTCTGCAGTGCAGTGGAGCATCATGGAAAATGTAGTTCCAAAACATCTGGGGTGCCAAGGTTCGCCATCACTGGTGTAGGGTGTCAAGGTTATAAAACAGGGCAAATGTAAAAGGAAAAAAAAAAAAAAAAAAAAAAAAAGATTCCCCATCCGGGCATTAGACGTCAATAAAATTGAACGCAAGCATTGGAGGAGGCCATGAGAGAGCTAGGGAGCAGAGGGGGTCTTGGGAGGAAGCAAAGAGGATGGTTTGGTTGGCAATATACACACACCATTATCAAAAGTATTGTGACGCCTGCCTTTACATGAACTTTATTGTCATCCCAGTCTTAGTCCGTAGGGTTCAATATGGAGATGGCCCACCATTTGCAGCTATAACAGGTTTGATTCTTCTGGGAAGGTTGTCCACAAGGTTTAGGGGTGCGACTATGATAAGGTTTGGCCATTCTTCCAGAAGCGCATTTAAGGTCAGGAATTGATGTTGGACGAGAAGGCCTGGTTCGCAGTCTTTGTTTGAATTCATCCCAAAAGTGTTCCATCGGGTTGAGTTTAGGACAGTCAAGTTTCTCCACATCAAAACTCGCTTATCCACGTATTTATGGACCTTGCTTTGTGCACTGGTACGCAGGCATGTTGGAACAGGAAGGGGGTAATCCCCAAAAGTTGGAAGCATGAAATTGTCCAAAATGTCTTGGTATGCTGACGCCTTAAGGAATTCCCTTCACTGGAACTAAGGGGGCAAGGCCAACCCTCGAAAAAACCTCCCCACAACATAATTCCCCTTCCACCAAATGATTTGCACCAGAGCACAAAGCAAGGTCTATAAAGACGTGGGTGAGCGAGTTTGGAGTGGAGGAACTTGACTGGCCTGTACAGAGTCCTGACCTCAACCTAATAGGTAAAATATGTTTAGGCTTTAAAACCATTTTAATATCGAATTTCAACCTTAACCATTCAAACCGTTAAACGTTCCAGACAAAATGTAAAAGCAGCAGAGCCTACAGTTCTTTGCACAGAAGATGCCCATGTGTAAGAATCAAACTTGCTTTAGCATGTAATTAACTGATTTAAATGAAGTGTAAATAAAAGAAAAAGGGTTACCTCTCGAAAGTTTAGTTTGTTATCAAGGTCTTCATCCACTTCCTTGATCATGTTCTTCAACCCTATATGTGTCTGTGGAGCTCCCAGCTTCTCCATCATCAGCTTCAGCTCCATTAAGTCTATGAAGTTATCGCGTCCTGTATCATACCTGCAGAGGAAGCATTAAAGGTCACACACTTGAAGCAAAGACAGAAGGCATCTCAAAACCCCACTAAAAAGTCTGACATTGTCACCCTTGTGTAGCAGTGGCAGCCAGTGGTCTCAGGACCCGCTTCCTGGTTGGCTGAGAGGTAGAATCATTGTGACAATAGCGAATGTACATTCGCTATGGTCACACAACTGGTGGGCTGCGGGCACAGTGCTCTGCCCTGAGCCCACTCTTTTCTGAAGCCTATTAGAGCCCCATTAGAATCCATGCATCTGGCTCCCTGCATGTAGATCAGAGGGACAGCCAGAAGCATGGATGGTGCCCGTTTGCCCCTAATGGAAGGTTGTGTATGTTAAAATCTCAAAGTTAGGCATTCTATGCTTTATATGGCACTCCAAACTAGTTTTCCCTCAGTAGTGACAGTCTGAGCAATTTCAGACAGGCGGCAAGTTTACTGCCCTCTGAAAAGCAATAAACATGAGTTTTAGATAGTGGTATAGCAGCATTTGGCAGGCATTCAGGAGGCCTTACTGCTGCCTCCCGATGTGTTTTTTACCAAATGGAAATGATACATTGAGAGACTGGGCTGCAACTTTGAGCCAAGCATTGGACTTGTGGTTGAGGAGCAGTCCAATTGATCTGGTCCAGTTTGACAGGCAATGCCACCTGTAAAATTCGGCAACCCAAGTTGAAAATGCAAAAGCCGTAAAAGCAAAGCATTGCAGTTGCGGAATGTGTAGAGCCTTGTCAGGCGGAAATGTCAGAATTATGGTGGGCTACCAAGGGCAGTTAAACTACAGCTTAGCCAGCCGTTTTTTTACAGCCCTCCAGCCACCAGTATGAAAACTCTAAAATGTAGGGCTTTGCAGGATAAAATATGGACATAGAAAACACAGGGCTGTCAGACAATTCAACGTCTCCCAGGCATCTATGCAATCTATACATGAGTGAACCGCCAGTTCTGAGTGTTCCAGATAAGAGATGCTTGGAATATGGTATGCCACAATTTTAGACACTGAACTTCAGAAGACCTATAAAATAAGGAGCTACTAGTATCTGAAGGAAAAATAAGAATCACAACTCCAAGCACTTTTATTATGCCTAGGTGTGCATGACTTAGTTACTGTACAAAGCTGTGTTTTTATAACAGAAAGAGGAGGTGCACCAACATGCATAATCTGAGCAACCTGAAGGCGATAATGGACTCCCGAAACAAATTAGAGATGGAAAATGTCTATGGTGTCCACCAAAACCAGCAACTCCTGTGACTGACAACTTGCATGCTCAAATGAGCATGTGAGAATGTCAGAAGCACCGGTACAAGTTAAGCCTACCATACACTGATTGAATTTCGGCCATATCCGATGAACCGGCTGAAATCCAAGCAGTGGGTGGTTTCGGTGTCACCCTACCATCTGACTTTCTTTTTTTTTTGGTTGAATAAAGGAAGGAGTCAAGAAAATATTTTTTTGGTTGAACAGCGATCAGCTAGAATCACCATTTGGCAGTGCCAACTGTATTCTGGCAGCTGCCAGCACTGGCTTTAAGAATACAATAGCCTCAGTGGGAGATTAACAAATTTGTTAGCATATGGTCAGTTTCACATTATCTAGCAGGTAAAAATATTTCTGCAATCTGATGGATTTTGATTACACAATTTCCTCACCGTGCACCAGCGGGTCACAGATTTGCAGAGGCTCCAGTATTCAGGGGGTGAGGACAGCCAGATCTCTTCTCTTCTGAGAACAATGGCATAACCACCTGTCTATAGGTTAGCCTTGTTGAGTTAAGCTAGCCTTAAAACTGTAGAATTTTGTTTGATTGAGAAAGTATAAAAATCACTCGCTTGTATATTTGATGGTGCCTTCATGTACTCGACTAATTTTGTCGAAGTACCATGTCAATGTCTCAATATTTTACTTACAGATTAAAGTGATAAAAAAAAAAAAAAAAAAAAAAAAACTTTTAATATTTCATACTTACCAGCTCTGTGCAGTGATTTTGCACAGAATAGCCCAGATCCTCCTCTTCGCAGGTCCCTCGCTGGCGCTCCTGGCCCCTCCCTCCTGCCAACAAGCATGCTTGCTCCAAAGCTGCTGCTTTGCATGGCCATTCACACACAGCCATGGCTCGGCCCTACCCCCTGCTCTCCCCTCACTGGCTTTGACCAACAGCAGCGGGAGCCAATGGCTGTTGTCTCAGCCAAAGAGGAGGGAGGCTCTCATGCACATAAAAGGAATGAAGGTAAAAAACCTTTTCCGATAACATGCTGCATTCATCTTGCCATCAATTTTGATGAGCCACCACCATGCTTCACAGTAGGGATAGCATTCTTGTCACTATAGGCCTTGTTGACCCCTCTCCAAAACACAGCACTTGTAGTTGTGACCATAAAGCTCTATTTTCGTCTCGTTACTCCAGATTACAGTGTGCCAGGAGCTGTGAGGCGTGCCAAGATCTTGTTGGGCATATTGTAAGACTTTTTTGTGGCATTGGTGCAGTAAAGGCTTCTTTCTGGCAACTCAACCATGCAGCTCATTTATTCAAGTAACGTTGTATTGTACTCCTTGAAAAAAAACACACCATTTTTTTTCCAGGAGGTATATCCTCTGAGGTTACCGGTAAGTTTTTCTTTGTATTCCCAACAATTCTTCTGGCAGTTGTTGCTTCAAAATGTCTTGGTCTACCTGACCATGGCTTTTTAGCAAGACATCCTTAAATTTCCACTTCCTAATAAGAAGTGATTGGACACTACTGTCTGGCATATTCAAGTCTCTGGATATCTTTTTATATCCCCACCATCTATATAAAATTTCACAACCTTGTTACGCAGGTCTTTTGACAGTTCTTTTCTGCTCCCCATGGCTCAGATCAAGCCTGCAGTGCATCTACGTTAGAGCCAACAAATTCATTGATTATTTACACACAGACACAAGTTGCAATTTAAAAAGCCACAGATGTGGGAAATTTACCTTTAAGTGCCATTCTAACCTGTGTGTCTGTACCAAGGACAAGCATTCTAGGGCATGGAAACTTCTGATCAGGGCCATGTGGGTAATTTCTGTTATAATTATAATCTTAAAAAGGAGCCAAATACTATGCGATAATAGATGGCTTCCTATGATCACTATCCTTAAAAGACAGTTTTTTGCATGATCAGTCATATTTTTACCATCAATGTCAAAATTGCATAATTTCTGCCATGGTATGCAAACTTTTGAGCACAACTGTGATTTTAGATTATATATTACATACATTTGATGATTTAACCCCCCCATTAAAGATTAGAAAAGTGAACCACCATTACATCAATTCCACTAGTGTATCACCAGATTAAAGTGGTTGTGAATTCCGACATATTCCCAGTAAAGTGAACAGCCTAAAATAATCCACAGAGATTAAACAAATCCTCCTACATAGGTTTTACTTGCTTTACATGCCTTCAAAAAAGGCAGATCATGGTAAAAATCTTTGTTCATTTGTAGGGTGCACAGAGAAGGGGGTGGAGAGGCTGCAGTTAGTATGAGAGCCGATTGTAGGAAAGGGACACCCCCCCCCCCCCCTTCACCATCCACACAGCATAAGAACTGTGCTCTGAATAGACCAGCTCCGTTCTGAGCTCTCCCGCCACCCCCCCCCCCCCCCCCGAGCACAAATGCGTCTGGAACACTTGTCAGAAGAGACTCATAAACAGAGGAACAAAGCACCAGAGAGAAGAGACACTTAGAGCTTTGGAGAGAGACAAGTAAACAATACAGATATGTGCTTTGCTCAGGTTCCACGACTGAGGTTTACAACCACTTTAACGCCTCATTCATATGGAATTTTATTACCAGCTGTAGCAAGAAAACAGCAGTGCAATCTTGTGGCTGGATTCATAGGTAGATACAGAGCATTACGACCGCTCGGCCTGAAGAAATGACAGGCTGACAACAGCCACAGGTGTCCACTTGTAATACCATATAAAGTGATTACCTGAGGTTAGGGACAGATGTAATCTGTTTACATCCAAGGGCGATCAACTGTCCCAAACTGCATGTGTGATTACATGCAAATACACGCAGGGAGCAACAGCCGCATTGACATGTAAATCCAGCCACAGAAATCTGCTGCAGCTAGCGATAAAATCCAGTATGAACGAGGCCTAGAAGATCACGTTTGGCTAGCATTTTCCTCTGCATTTCTCTGCTTTGCATTTTTTACATATTTGAATCCCCTGGTTGCTAAACTTCCAGAGTTAAAACTATGAAACAGAGTACTCTGGGAACAGAGCTAAAAATAGCACGGAGCAGAAAAAGGGAAACAGTTTTGGTTCACATGGATTGTGGATGGGCTGATGGTTGTGTGTTAGGGTGGAAGTAGAAAGGGGAAGATTAAGCAATGTGATAGGAGGAGGGCTTGGTATCAGAGGAACACACACAGTCCATTTATAGACAAGAGTCGTAGCATGCTGAAACGTATAGAGCGCTCTGTGTCTGCGTCATCCAGCAGCACACAGTCATGTTATACTTCCAGACTGTTTGATCAGTCATATAAAAACTACACATCGAGGAAGAGAACTCCAACACTAACAGAAGTGAGCCAAATAAGGAAGGAGGGATAAACACAATGTGTGTATAATAACCAGGCCTGGTTAGGTATTGGAGAGCTGCAACAAGGATAGCATTACTACGGTTAATAATTAAGTTTCAGTGACAAAGGTCTGGAAACTCAATTATATCATAACCACATGCTTAGTGACTGTATCACAATAAAGGGCACCAGTTAAAAAACGCAATGGGCTCTATCATGCTGTTTAACCCATACAGGCAATCCCCAGGTTACAAACAAGATAGGGACTGTAGGTTTGTTCTTAAAAAGTGGAGGACCACCCTAAAAAAAAAAAATATATATATATAAAAATTTTTATTTTTTAAACTTACCAGAAACCCCTGTTGCTATGGCAGTCTTCCTAATCTGCCCCTTCCTATTCTGCGGCACCGCTTTCTCTTCGGCGAGCGGCCTCGTTGCCTTCTGGGGCATGTGTGTCCCAGAACATAACGGGGCCATACAAAAAAGCGCTGCGCGACTAGTGCACAGTAGGTAACGGGCATTGTTTTGCTGTCTGTGCCCCTGTTCAGAAGATTTCACCTCACTTTCTGTCCCTGTGACAATTGGATTTTGAAAATTTTGGGTTGTCAGAGAAACAAGGATTGGTGATAAAGCATCAGTGGAGGAGACACCCTTTCCCCATAATAATTCTTACAGGAGAGAATTTCCCTTCCTAGGGGTAGATTTCCTCTCACTTCCTGTTGTCTCCCTCCGTTTGTAAGTAGGAGTTGTTTGCAAGTCTGATATTAGTAACTAGGGGACTGCCTGTACTTGCACACAGGAATTTAGTACTGTAGCAGAACAGTGTCTTGAGCATGCGTAAAGTCTGAGTTTTGTTCATTTTTGTTTATAAATCAGCACAAGGGACGGTATTAAAGCCGAGCATAGATTTATTTATTTTTTCCCCCATCTTAGGCCTCTGGCACACGGTCTGTATGAGCATCTACTTTTCAGCCGTTTTTTTTTTTTTGGTATGCATTTACACACATACATTTGCAAAATTTTCATGCAAAAACATTCTTGCGTTTTTTGTTCTGCACAATATGTAAAATGGTCATTTGCACACAGTGCGCAAGCGCATTTTTTTTTGTTTTTTTTACACTGAGCAATGCACGACGCTTGTTTATGCGTCTGTGTGCTTAGGCACATTACAATTAATTGGCTGTATTTTAGCTCTGTAAGGGGGAAAAAAAAAAAAAGGTGTACTGAGCTTTCTTTCCAAGCTGCAGTGTGCAAGAAGCCTTAGGAAACAAAAAAAAAAAAACCCAACAATGGATATTGATCAACATGACGACATTTCAACCAGTCTAGGACTCCATGGTCACTCATTTTCTCATGAGAAATAAAAAAAAAAAAAAAAAAAGGTCTCCTCGAATTAAAGGTCATTGAGCTGCCTTAGATGGAGTCCACGTGATGGTTTACTGGAGTCACCCCCAGCCTGCCCCCCTTCGATCTACAGGATAACTACAGCTCGTTTTGCTGGACTTCTGTGGATCACAGGAGGGCAGTTCGTTCTGCGCTCCTGTGACCCGTTTTCAGCAGACAGTGGACTAAAGCTGGCTGATGTCACAGAGCTAGTCCAGGCTCAAGCAAAATCGCAACAATGTAGTCAGGATCCGCCCACTTGCCTGGACCAGCACCCAGCTCAGGCTCTCAGCGAACGACTGGCTGGCCGCTCCCGCCCCCTCCACAGTCAAGTGCTCCAATGAGTGCAGGGTGTTGGGATGGCATAGCAGACAGCTAAAGACTGACAGTCACCAACTCTCTGCTCAGGGAGCTCTGAGAACCAAGCGATCTGTGGCATTTGATTGGTCTCAGTCTTAGAGGCGCCAGATTCTGCATCCACTTGGGCCAGTATGATTAATAAGAAAAAAAAAAAAAAAAAAAAAAAAAGAAGAAGAAGAAACCCCCCCCCCCCCCCCCCACACAAACACTTCTCTTTTAAGTCAGCACAGCTTACATAGGATAGTGCCACAATTTATCTTGATGTAAATTTCTTGTTTAGATGTTGACCAGCTTTTTTCTTTATTTTCTTTTTTTACACTATATCTGGTAATGTACACTTCAGCGTTTGCAGACGTATACTCTAGCGCTTTACATAGATCTTTCTTGTCATGTTATTGTGCAACTAAATCATAAAAAGTAACATTAAACATAAAAAAGAAACAGATTCCTCCATGAAAATGAGATGGATGGAGGAATCCCACGGCCAGGACATTGTATTCTGAAAGCAGATCCCACCAGGGGCAGAGGATAGAAGATGTCAACTAAGGCTGCCTGTAAGTGGATCAAAATTTGGCCGGTTCAGAAGGGACTAGCCAAATTTTGATTCATCTACGGCCATTCCCATTCGACAGAAGTCGATTGTGCAAATGCTGATTAGTGTATATTGACAGCGGAGGAATCCCGCTATCAGAATACAGTAGCACAGTGGGGAAGATTTCTCCATTCCCCTTGCAGGAATGGATGTGGGAACCTTCTATGGCCAGTCTAAGGCCCCATTCACATGGTGGGTCTGCTCAAGGATCCTCTGGTGTTCCAAGTAGAGCAGGCGGATGACAGGTCTGCTTCCACTCAATTTATACAGAGCGGACATGGATAGAGCCTGCGGGCCAGGTGTAAACTAAGCTGTCAGTTTACCTCGACTACCCTCCAATCTGATCTGACCGCACAGAGGACAACAGATCTCCTTCAGTTTGTTTTTAGCGGACTGGATTCGAATGGAGGTGGGTGGATGTAAAAAATGGACACATGTCGGTTTACACCTGCCTGTCCATAGGGGTGAATAAACCTTCCAATCAGGTCTGCCTGAAAAATGGACAGGCGATCAGAACAGTTGTATGAAAGGGGCCCAAGAGTGCCGCCAGCAACAGATTTTTTTTTTTTATTTTTTTTTTTTTACATAAAATAAGGGTCCTTGGAAGTGGCCCTCTTTTTTCCCCCCTTTTGTCACTTGCTGATCCTGCCAGAAACCCACCCCTGTCCTAGGGTGACAACTCTTTCTCACCATACTGCATCTATGGCAAGGTAGTGTTGTCATCCTAGAACAGGACTATGGAACAGCCTCTTTGCTCTATAATAAAGGGTGGGTGTGAGGACAGGTACAGAGCATAGTAGGTTAGCAGCCAATATTTTTGGCCGGATCAACAAGTATTTTTTTTTTGTGCTTATTAAATGAATATAAAAAATGCTTTCAGCAGAATATTGAAAAAGAACCCAATAGGAAAAGTGCATGGTTAGTGTTTACATAGCACTGAAAAGAAAACCTGTGCTTTGTCTATTAAGCGGCCTATGGCCGACTGGCCCACGTGACAGCACTGGCCAATCGGCAATATTGCAAGGGGGTTCATAGTCCTGTGTAAGCCATGACTCTGCTGCCGTTTACACGGGGCTTTCAATTCACTCCCAGAGAGAGTGGGTAGTGTGGGCCTATGGTGGTCTGCATTAAAGTGCACTTGTTACTAAAGTTAAAGCACAGATTCACTTTAAGTAGCTTATGCCAGGGAACTAGCATTTACAGAAAGAGGCCCGCAATGGCAGTCCACGTACTCATATGAAAAGGTGCATTTAAAAAAAAAAAAAGGGAAACTATCATGGCCTTTGGTCTATTTAATTTCAGCATTTATTTTTTTTTAAAAGATTAAAATGTTATAAAACAAAGATTCCATTAAAATATAATAGAATTAAAAAAAGTGTATTACAGGTGGTTTTCATTGCATAGTTTGCTTGATTTCTATGAAGATATTATCAAGCTGCGTTTTCTTTCTGGCTGACTCTTTAGAACCTGAACAGTGTGCACAGGGTCAGAACTGTCAGGTTTGTGCTGCCAACTGTGCTTCCTTACTTCCTGTTGAAATAACAGGTGCCATCAAAACAGCAAGGGAGGAAAATCTTTCCAAAGGGGACACAAACAGCAATAAGAACACATTCATAGTAAAGTGTGTGAGGGTTAGCACCCTTTTATTGCTGTCCGAGTCCCCACTCCAGTAACTGGTAACCCCAGGACAGAAATGCAGATGACAAAAAAAAAAAAAAAAAACAACAATAAATCGGAGGGCTCTGAGGGCCAATATCTCTGCTAGAAGAGGGGGGAGGCGGGTTGTCTTATCAAGGTCTATTGTTAGCAAAAGTTGCAAAAAAAAAAAAAAAAAAAAAACATAAAATTTTCTAAGTGCTCCTCCTTCTGGCTACCATTGGTAAATATGAAATATTTGCAACGCAAAAGCTCATTAATCCACAATGAAAATAAAAATTTTATATTCTTAAAACAGCTCTTAAGGCTTAATTGACATAATATATCAAGCCTTTCACTGCAACACAACATGTAATACCTACATCTGCAATTCTTATGCTTGCCCCCCTGCCCCTTCCAGGGTGACAGATTTTGTGGTCATGTTTTGCAGAATGTGCTAAAAATATTATGCTGAGGCTGCATGACATTTCTAAACACCGGAAAAAAAAAAAAAAAAAAAAGTGAGACAAAATGACAAAGAGCTCCCTAGGATCCATGTTATATCAGTTCTTGCAAAAAAAATAAATAAATAAATAAATAAAAAACAAAAACAAACATTGAGGTTTCCCCATGGGGTTTTTTTCATAGGGGTTTTTTCCCCAGCATCGGGCAGTATAACCATAACCAATTTTGTGGGTAGCATATCTTGATGCATATTCCCTGTAACAAAAACTTTACCATTTACTGTTCAATCTGCTATCCAATCCAAGTTGTCTTGTATTATGTAAACTGGAGCTCAGGTTTTAAACTTTTGTATGGTGTAAAGGGAAGAAGGAAGGTTTCTGCAATAGGAGCTTTTATACTCTCCTTTCCACTTGTGTCTCCTAAAATGAAAGCCTAGTTTACTGCATTGCAGTATTTTCACGTGCGTTTAAGCCCCCCTTACAATTGCCCAACACATATATGCAGTAGCAAAATGGTGGGCTTTAACACCCACATTGTGCACATACGTGACACTGGGCATGTTTCTGTGCTGAGACTGCGCTCACCGTGCGCTCCCAGCACAGAGACTATGAAAGACAGCTGTTGTCTTAGCCAATGAATGGAAGCCCACTGGCTCCCGATCATGTGACTGCTGTGACAGGTGGAGGCAGTAAAAGCAGACAGATGAGCTGCAGTTTTACCACCCACCTAATCAGGGACATGCAGCTGCTTAGGGCAGTACACATTCTGCAGCCCTGATGCATTGCTTCTCAGCCAAAATCAAATCTCCCATAACATTCAGTGGACAGTACCGCCGCCAAACCTAACCCATTAAAGTGAATGGGACCCCAGTGAAACTGTGTGCATTGCCCCTGGTTGTCACGCAGTGGTTTGGCCTTTTCAGGGTTAAAACATGTCCATTGACTGCCCTTTGAAAAGTGATCCACAGTGGAATGCTTTTGAATGGGCTAACGTATGTATGAACGAGCGCTTAAAGTTTAGCTTGCTTTAATTAGTTTAAAATTTGTCACACCCACCCCACCAAGCCTATTCACTCTGAAAACTTTGCTGTCATGGTATGTGGAAGCATGTCAGGAATACATATATAACTCATCAAGACACAAAAGTAAAAATGAAAATCCAAATCACACCAGCCAAGTATGTGCCCTACATGTGCAAACACACCCGCTAAAAAGAGAAATGCTGTAAAAAACATCCAGCCTGCAATGGGGGGAAAAAAAAAAAAAAAAGTTGTGTGGGGTTTTATAGAATAAAAATAGCTGAACATAAAATGTACAATATGGATGTCTCTCTACAGAAAACTAGTACAGTGCAGAGTCTGACAGCTACAGAGGAATGTCACCGACAATGACACAACCAGGCCCTCCCCCCAGTATGAGCAACTGTTGGAACTTGTCAAGAAATTTCGATCAAGATAAGGAAATTGCAGGGGAAGGGCAAAGCTAGACAGGCAAAGAAAAGAGAACTAATAGCAGAAATTAAAGCTACAGAGGTCTCAATGATACATTCTGCATAGAAATCTTAAGCCTCAGTCAAATCTATGGGTTTTTTTTAGTGGACATTCCTGAACACACATTAATGCATCTCATAATGTCTCAATGGTGCCATTCTCACTGAGGAGAATCTGCATTTAGAAGTGGCGAGTTCAGCTCACTGTAGAGGAAATAGAATTCTGTGCAGCCAGGACCCGATTAGAAACTCACACTGCTGCAATCATTTTGATCCATCTTTCAGTGCAATTATGTAGTGCTACTTGGATGCAACTTTAGTAAGGTTTGTATTTTCTATGGGCTGAAAAATTGCACCAAAGTAGTACAGGAAACTTTTTTTAAATTACTCCATTACTCGCACCATTAAAAAGAATGTGATTTCCTTAGTCATGCGGTTTTGTCCAACTCAAGTCACATAAAAAAAAAAATATATATATCGCACCTCTCTGCCAATCCCTTCACTGGCTTCCCCTAACCCACCGTATAAAATTCTGAATGCTAACCACAACATACAAGGCCATCCACAACATTGCCCCGAGCTACATCACCAACCTCATCTGCAGAGGTCACCCAGGACCTCCTACTCTCTAGCTCCCTTGTTACCTCCTCTAATGCTTGTGTTGAGCACTTCTCCAGAGCCTCTCCCATCCTCTGGAATTCCCTGCCCCGGTATATCCGAACAGCTCCTAACTAGGGATGCACCGAAATTTCGGCCGCCGAAACATATCGGCCGAAAATTGTGTTTTCGGCAAAATGCCGAAAGGAAAATCTTGCCGATAATGGGGCCGAAAATGGGGGCGGGGCCTGTGCAGGGCTCTGCCCCCTGGTGCCGCCCATTGCACAGGTGTTTTCCTGGCTCGTCCCCAGTCCTCTGTCCTCC
Organism: Lithobates pipiens; assembly: GCF_037356315.1. Classification (NCBI taxonomy): domain Eukaryota; kingdom Metazoa; phylum Chordata; class Amphibia; order Anura; family Ranidae; genus Lithobates; species Lithobates pipiens. The sequence goes on from NW_027507758.1 coordinate 485,572,479, forward strand.
GTCCTCCCTCCTCCTTTCCTCCCGCCCGACAGTGCGGTGATCTCCGTGTGTCACGGAGCTGTGCATTGAATTGCCCGGGCGGCTGCAGTAACAATGCCCCGCCTCCTGTGACAGACGGTACACTGATCCAATGGCGGGACATTGAATCAGCGTGACGCGATTACAGGAGGCGGGACATTGTTACTGCAGCCGCCCAGGAAATTCAATGCACAGCTCCGTGACACGGAGATCACCGCACAGATCCGGGCATGGGTGAGGCTGCATTTAGACACTGCATAAGGGGGAAAGAGTGTGCCCAGGGCAAGCATTGCAGAGTTTTGTCCGCAGCTAAATCAAGTTTTTTGTGCCCACAGTGCTGCTGCATCCAAAAGTCATTTGTTTGCCTCTGAGACTATCTACCTCTGGCCACTTGTGTGAATGGAGCCATGCTATATAAACCAGGTCACAGGACAAAGGCTGTGCTCCTTTTATTGACCATATAAAAAAAAAAAAAAATAATCTTGATTTTGACCCAGCTAGTTTATCGCCATGTGATAGAATGGGGAAGGGTTAAGTTATTGCTAGTAAAGGTAACGATATGATCATTTCCAATAGAAGTCTGTTGGAACGGAACCAGGTAGCTTGCTTGGGGCCAGTTCACACCAGATGCAGTTCCATGTGTTTTTTTTTTTTGCACAAAATGCATGCACAGTGTTTTCCATGTATTCCAATGGCTCTAGTTCACACCATGCAGTCAGTTTCCACACCGGAAACTGACTGCATGGTGTGAACTAAAGCCATTGGAATACATGGAAAACACTGTGCATGTATTTTTATCAGGCAGGCTGCATCTGAGGGGGAACTGGTGAGGCTGCTTTGATCTCCTGTACCATGCCTGCAGTCTCTGACCAGCTCCTGTACCATGCCTGCAGTCTCTGACCAGCTCCTGTAATATGTCCGCAGTCTCTGACCATCTCCTGTAATATGTCCCCAGTCTCTGACCATCTCCTGTAATATGTCCCCAGTCTCTGACCATCTCCTGTAATATGTCCCCAGTCTCTGACCATCTCCTGTAATATGTCCCCAGTCTCTGACCATCTCCTGTAATATGTCCCCAGTCTCTGACCATCTCCTGTAATATGTCCCCAGTCTCTGACCATCTCCTGTAATATGTCCCCAGTCTCTGACCATCTCCTGTAATATGTCCCCAGTCTCTGACCATCTCCTGTAATATGTCCCCAGTCTCTGACCATCTCCTGTAATATGTCCCCAGTCTCTGACCATCTGCTGTATGAAAATATTTTTTAAAAAACAGTCATTTTCGGTATCGGTGCCATTTCGGTATCGGCCTAGTGTATTTTTCATTTTCGGTATCGGTTTTCGGCACCAAAAAAACCCATTCGGTGCACCCCTACTCCTAACCTGTCCACCTTTAGGAGATCCCTGAAAACTCACTTATTTAGGGAAGCACACCCACTTAAACCCATCAAATCATTCCCCGCATCCATTACCTTTTGTACCACCACCCCCTCCCTTTAGAATGTAAGCTCTACGAGCAGGGCCCATCTGTATTGTACTGTAATTGTGCTGTCCCCCTTCTACATTGTAAAGCGCTGCGTAAACTGTTGGCACTTATATAAAATAATAATAATAATGTGAACCAGGCCCAAGACTTCTCCCATATGGGGACAAATATCTAAAGAGGGCCTCTAAACCTTCACATGCTAGAAACTATCCAAATACTTAAAAAATAAATAAAAATAATAGGTTTTAGCTGGAGTTGGGCTTTTTTATTCGATAGGGGAAAACAGAGCTTGCCCCAGGTATTGAGTTACTTACCTTGTCCCCTGGATCCTGCGATGTCTCCCCGCAGTGTGAGCGGCTCGTCCTCCGCTCGAATCACCACGGAGCCAGGCTCTGTTCCCTGCGAAATCCGTTAAATACTGAAAAGTAATGACAGTGACAATTCCGCAACTGAGCAAATTTCTGTGTTTTTGATTTGATTACATTATTGAATAATTTTTATTATATTGTTATTTGGTGTATTTATTATATTATAATTTATGATTTCATTTTTCAAACTAGATCATACCCGGGATGTCTACTAGACTCTGGTTTGGACAGATTTAAGTGAGTTATTCCTAAGAATTACAGGACTACAATATAAAACGCCAAATTTCCATGCAAAATAATTGTACCGCTTTCAGCACCAAAAATCTGAAATAACGATACTGCCAGGGAGGTTAAATGTGATAGTTGCATTTGTTTTTAATCTTTCTTTCATTTTTACCTGGAGATCAAGTAAATTCCTCTTACATACGTATCATCCCAAGGAGCAGGACTTCATCAGCGCACACCGATTGACATCACTCGTGGCAGTCTCCCCATGCTGACTCCATGTGGTTTTATGTGACAGAATGCTTTTTTGCTGACACTTAATGGAAGTGCCTTGTATGCAAGTGTGATTCTCTCTTTTTATCATATTAGATGTCAGCAGAGAGCACTAGATACTTCCTGTTTTATTTGCATATATTAGGATATCGGGACACCGATGACCTTATGCTGCGATCCCCTGTATATGAGCTGATATGGTGATCCATGTGCTTTTACACTCTGAAGAGGTTTATTGCACTCTCCAGGATTTTGCCCACAAGGGAAAGCCTTTTTGACTCTTTGTTGACTCAGAGGTCCCATCATTGAGGGGAGCGGCAAAGAGTGCCTTATGGTGCAGGTCACACTTCTGGCACCGATTTTCAGTCTTCATTGATGCACATTGAAGTTACTTTTCGGAATCCTGATTTCTATATGAACTTTTTATGATTTTTCCTTTCCAATAACTAGATCTTTCATGTATTGATTTATTGGATTAGGAGTTGTATTAATTGTTATATTTAGCGCTGCACTATTCTTTGTACAAGAGAGGACATGAACTCAAAAATTAAAGTCTGCAGAACATGTAAAATTGGTAACTGGGTCCAAGCAGTAGCCTGAACTATCTGCTGTATGTCTTGAATCGTTCCTGAGAAATAGCAGCACATTCCTGGTATGCGAGTGTGCCTAGCCACTCCTGTGCCTACAGCCTCATAGCTGTATATCTGCAGAGTGAGATCTAAGGCCCTGCTGCCTCTTAATGCTAGTCACAGGAGAACTTGTCATGCAACTACTGTGCTGCTTACTGTAGGCTCCAATGTGAGGAAGGAAAGTCCTGTCTCTATTAAGATGGCTGCCTCCACACAGAGACAATGCAGAACAAGGCATCGCAGGTGCAGCTGCATGGAGACACTAGGCAAAACTGATGATTAGCCCTATGCCCACTGACTTTAGTGGAAACAGCTCCCAGACTTCAGTTTCAGTGGGAATAGACACTAGACAGGGCAGGACCAATCTGACCACCAACAGACACGTCTATAGCTCAGAGGGGTCCAAAATGTGAATGATTACCTTTGCTTTCCAGGCATCTCAAGCAGCGGCTCATCAAGAAAGACAACAGCAACTAAACAAGGTGTGCTAACCAGTTTAACCACAGTGATCATGAAGAGGATAAGGTTACTACCATAACTTGTTTGTCGCTATATTTGGACTGTAAGCACCTTGTGGAGCAGATACTCATGTGAACAATATGATGTATTCTTTACAGTAAGTAAAATGAATGTTTACTTCAGCTTTCAATGGTTCGTTGCTTCTCTGAGTTTAAGGAAAAAAGGAAAAAAAAAAAAAAAAAAAAAAAAAAAAAAACCCAACGAACAACAATAGGCTTTACTGGTACAGAGGATGACAATGATATTAATGCACATTTTTTTATTCGATCAACTTTAAACCATATTTATAAGAGAAAGAGGAATTATGTACAAATATCCCCCATAAATATGCATCTCTAAGACCCCTTTCACACCAGGGCGTTTTGCTGGCACTATAGCGTTAGAAATAGCACCTGCAATCCGCCCTAAAAAAGCTGCACCATTGTTTGTAGTGTGAAAGCCCGAGGTCTTTCACACTACAGCAGTGCGCTGGCAGGACATCAGGGAAAAGTCCTGGCAGCAGCTTCTTTGGAGCGGTGAAGGAGCGGTGCGTTTACCGCTCCTCCACCGCTGCTCCCCATTGAAGTCAATGGGGCAGCGCTGTAATACCGCCGGCAAAATGCCGCTATTGCGGCGTATTGCCGGCAGTTTTTTTTAAACCCTTTCTCGGTCGCTAGCTGGGGGGGGGGGGGGGGGGGGGGAAGCGCCCCGCTAGCGGGCAAAACGCGCCGCAAATCCAGAGGCAAAATGCTGCTAAAAATAGCGGCGTTTTACCACCCACACTATGGGCGGTGTTGTGTGAAAGGGGCCTCAAAGTGTGTCATATTATACAAGATTGCATCAATCACATCCACAAGGTCGATGCATTTTGCATAAAGCTGCTTCAAGAAGGAATGGGAGATTTTTGTACATGTTCCCACTTAAAATAAATAAATAAAAAAAATGGGTTTTATCTTGATTGAATAAAAAAAATTGTCATGTAATCGCTGTGACCAATGACAGCAAAAATTAAAAAAAATTGTGACAAAAAAAAGAAAATGTAAGTTAAACTCGTCATGCCACTAAATACCTTGGACTGTCAACTTTCTAAAAAGAGGTCATTTGAGTGTTATTTGTACTTTCCTAGCATTTGCGGGCCTTAAAGCGGAGGTCCACCCTAAAGTGGACCTTCCGCTCATTGGAATCCTCCCCCCCTCCGGCGCCACAATTGGCACCTTTCAGGGGGGGAGGGGGGTGCAGGTACCTGTACAGTACAGGTATCTGCACCCACTTCCGGCGTAGATTCTGCAGAAGGTACGCCCCTTTCCTAAAGTCCCACACTGCCTGCTGGGAAATACACAGATCCCAGAGACAGCGGGGACCATCCTTATTGCGCAGCGCGACTCATGCATGCGCAGTAGGGAACCGGGAAATTAAGCCGAAAGGCTCCACTTCCTGATTCCCATACCCAAGATGGAGGCTGCAGCACCCGAGAGACGATCGAGAGATCGGCTTCGGGTGCCGACATCGCGGGCGGGTAAGTGTCACTATTTTAAAAGTCAGCAGCTGCAGTATTTGTAGCTGCTGGGTTTTTTCAATTTATTTTTTTTAAACGGCGGAACTCCCGGCAGACTCCCGCTTTAAGAAATAAGCTAGGCTGCCAGTACATCAGGATTAATAGATTTTTAGATATATAACCATAGTTTGTGGACTCTACAACTTTCCTAAAGACTAAACTGATACACCGATTTGGGTTATTGTCACCAAAGAAATGTAGCAGAATACATTTTGACCTAGATTTATGAAGAAATAAAATCCTGAAAAATAAGACTAAAATAAACGTGCTGTTTTTCCAAACTGTTCTGTCTTTTTTTGTTTAACAAAAAATAAAACAAAGCAGCGATTAAATACCACCAAAAGAAAGCTCTAGTTGTGTGAAAAAAAATTCTTGCACGACCATGCAATTGTCAAAGTGCGGCAGCACTAAAAGCTGAAAATTGTCCTGGGTAGGATAGGAATAAAAGTGGTCGGCATTGAAATTGTTAAATATCACTGGGTCATCCTCTGTACCAGGAAAAAAAAAAAACAAAAAAAAAAAAAAAAAAAAAACACACACACCTCCATCTCACATTTACGTTTCTCCGGAAAAACATAAAATTGGTGACGGATCGAGAAGTTCATTGGTAAGCGACTACATGAGTTCAGGGAGGGAATTTGAGGAAGCAGACAGTGAAAGCAGCTGTTCAGGACCCCGGCGGCAGCACTTCAGCTGCACAGAGCTAGGATTGTCAGTGACACAGCTGCACGTCAAGCCTCAGAAGTATGGCAAGCGGTCCCCAAACTAGGCTCGCCAGCATTTCAGGGCGGAGGTCACATGCAGAAAAATAAAGCTACAGCAGTGCCAGGCCCACTGACGAATGGTCATTACAAAACTACTCTAGAGACAAGTCTTGGCAGCTTTAACCACACACACCCAGCTCCTATACACAGAGCGCTGCCTCCATCACACACACACACACACACACACACACACACACACACACAGTGCACTGTACATAGATTACAACAGCCTTTCTACCATGGAGGAACCCTTCAAATAGTTTTAGGTCTCAGTTAACTTCTTTAAAAGCATTAGGTTTACAATTGATGGTACATGGGATTTACTTAATCATTAGAAATAATAATGGCTAGAAAACAAACAGTGACAATTGTAGCGACCCCTTGCATTGGTGGTCAGTGTGGCCAGGAGATCAACCTTACATTGGTGGCCAGTGTAGACAGGTGATTAATCTGTCATGGTTCTCTTCTCAAGAAACCTCTAGCAACCTCTGGGGAAACCCTGTTGAAAAAAGGGCAAACTAGCAAATGTAACAAGCAGGTGACTTGGCAATGAGGCTAGTCACGGGGAAAAAAAAAAAAAAAAAAAAACCTGGCAATCCATCTCCCCTTCCCTGAGGATCCTACACTGGCTAATCGTAAAGGATTGGATCACATTCAAGACCCTCTGCCTGACCCACAAATGCACACAAGGAAACGCTCCCCGATACTTATGCGAAAAATAAAACACTACACTCCCAATTGCAACCTCCGATCAACTAACCAAGACCTCCACCTCATCCCCAAATCCCGGTACAAATCAAGGGGAGTACGAAGATTCACAGTCCAAGGACCACGGCTATGGAACGCCCTACACACGAACTTCCGCCTAGAAGGAAACCATCGGGCCTTCAGGAAAAAAACTCAAGACCCACTTATTTTAAGAAGGAAGTCAACGCAGGTTGGATCAAGCACCTTGAGGAGATTCAGTTTGCATTTGCAGTGCTATACAAGTCATGCATTCATTCAAAAGAGGTCAGATCGGCATAAATAGTTGATCAGATGTCACATGCAGTTAGTGCAGTGACAAGGGTCTTTTAGCACCCAAGATAAGAACTCCAACATGCACCCCTCACTACAAGAGCTGTGAACTACTTCAGCAGCATGAGTTGCAGGTCCTACCCTTTTCACCCCCCACCTGTCCAAGGCAGCTGCCTCTTACGACTACCCCTTTATCAGAAAGTTGCTGAAAAACCCATGCCACCTTCACCACATGTTAAGTAGAGATCATGTTTTATAAAATGTTCAATAGGCTGAAACAGGACAAATTTCTTAAAAAGAGACAAAAAAATAAAAAATAAAAAAAAAGGGGGGGGGGGGGGGGGGCTTGCACATTTCTTCTACTTAAAAGATAAAGTCTGCCATTTCCGATAATAAATACATTTGTAGTAGAGGAATGAGGAACGCTCTATCTAGTGTGTATATAAGTAGTGCAATAGGGTTGGTGATACAGAAGGTGAGTTACAGAAAACAGCACAGAGTGAATCATAAGGAGAAGTAAGGAGGGGTAGGAAGAGGAACTATGAATCAGCCAGAGGGGACGGTGACGAAATCCACGCTCACCCCGGATAAAGGAGGAAAGTGCAGGTCTGACAGATCTAAGTGCAGGAGTTAGAGAATAACCCACATTCTGAAGGGGGTTTGGCAACCAGTTTTTAGGAGATCTTAAAAGCACAAGTAACCTCCTGCTAGTCTACTGATGGACCCTGAAGACCCCCCTCCAGGCTACCATTAATGGACCACATAAATCACATTTCTGTCTAAGATATGCAGACAAGTGCAGACCTGTGAGCTCAACCCATCTACAGAGTTTGTATACAGAAAAAGATTGCACATGTGGGGAGAGTAATACTCCCGATCACTTATTCCGTAATGCACGGAATTTATATGTCCAAGTGAAAAAGGTGACTTTTGCCTTAAGGTTTTTTTATGTCAATACAACAGAATTAATTGTAGGCGTATGTGTTTACTTTAAAGAGAACCAGTGTTTTAACTATGTGAGCCAAATCAACAGGTTCACTTTGATGGCAGCCCCAAGAGCAGCATGGGTGCCCTGTACACCCTAATCTAGGCGACCCACATATGCCATGCCCTACTGCCACGATCCCCAATCATTTCTAGAGCCATGTGTCATCTGTGCCCCATATACTGTAATGTCATAATTTCAGTTGCCCTCTGTGCCTCCTGTATATGATAAGACTAGTGTTCACACATGTGCCCTGCCCCCCTAGACAGTCTGGGCATCCCATGCCATGCTCCTGTGCCAAGTCCCCCAATCATTTCAGTTGACCTCTGTGTCCCAAATAAATCCTGGGTCTAGTTATCAGGAAGGTGCCTTGTCATCCCAGTTAGTATAAGCGACCTATGAACATGAGAAGACCAGTAACCAGGAATGTCCCCCACCCCAGGCAGCATGCCTTGCTCTGGTCAGGAACGCCAAACATTTCAGCTACAATTTGTGTCCCATGTAAATCCTGGGGCCAGAGACCAGACATGCCCTGTGCACCCCGCTAGTCTTGGTGCCCTATGTATATAGGTGCCATGCTCTGCTGCCAGGATCCCCAAACATATTGAAATCCAGCTGTCATCTGTACCCCATCTATATCATAGAAGAGTATGCCAGGGTTCAAAATCATGTCAGTTGCCCTCTGTGACCCTATATATGATAAGACCAGTGATCACACATGTGCCCTGTCCGTATGTCAGGGTCCCCAACCATTTCAGCTGCCATCTGTGTCCCATGTAAATCCTGGGGCCAGAGACCACACCTTTACCCCCTGCCAGTCTGGGTGCCCTCTGTATACACAAGACCAGTGACCTGGAATGTCACCCCACCAAGGCAGTCTAGGTGCCCCATGTATGCCATGCCCTACCACCAGGGTCCCCAACCATTTCCAGAGCCAGCTGTCATCTGTGCCCCATGTATATCACTCCGTGTATGCCAGGATCCCCAACCATTTCAGTTGCCCCCTGTAGATCATCAGACCCATAGGCATGTACATACTAATCATCCCATGCAACACACACACACACACACACACACATACATACACGTTTGAGATTTGGGGTGCACACCTATGCCCAGACCAGTGATCACACATGTGCCCTGCACCCCAGCCAATGCGCCTGTGCTAGGAACCAGTGGTGGCTGGTGCTCAAAAATTCAGGATATGAACACCGGGACAATCATATACAACCCTCCCTGCTGCCGCAGGAGACGGGCGGCCTCCTTACCTCTGTCCTGCCCATCCCCTCCCTGAGCTGACGAGTGCTGGATGGCGAGCCATCCCCAGATTGGCAACTGGCAGGTCCATTGGTCTTATGATTCTCCCCCATCCGCGCATCTCCTCCCCCTTAGTCAAAAACAGCGATTTTCCTTTCTGCCAATTGGGAAACGGGTCCCACAACCCGCTTCCTGATTGGCTGGGAGGAAGAACAGTGTTTTAAGCCTCAGGCTCCAATTACATGCTGCAAACCCCCCCCCCCCCCCCCCCCCGTTGGAATCCATAGTCTGGCACCCTGTATGTAGATCAGAGGGTCGGATGCACAGATAGGGGGCCTGTGGATGGGCCGCCACTGCCAAGAGCCCCAACCATTCCAGCTGCCCTCTGTGCCCCTTTAAAGGCTGGGCTAGTGATCAGGAATGGGACCTTTCCTTTCCAGAAGCTGGGTGCCCCATGTATATGATAAGCTCCCCTTGCCAGAAGCCTGGGTACCCCATATATATGATAAGCCCCCCCTCATCATATACACTTGGGGTTCCCAGGCTTCTGGCGAGGGGGGGCTTATTATATACACGTGCTTCTGGCAAGAGCCCCTCGCCAGAAGGCCAGGTGCCCCGTGTACATGACAAGAGCCCCTCCCCAGAAGCCCAGGTGCCCCATGTATATGACAACATCCCCTCCCCAGAAGCCCAGGTACCCAGTGTATATGACAACATCCCCTCCCCAGAAGCCCGGGTGCCCCATGTTTATGTTAAGATACCCTTCCCAGAAGCCCGGGTACCCCATGTATATAACATCCCCTCCCCAGAAGCCCGGGTACCCCATGCAGCCAGTCATGCCCTTGCTGGCACTCACTGTTTGAACATGCTCTCCATGTCCTTGATCTGCTTTCGGGAGAACTCCTTGAACTCGGTGTAGGGGTTGAAGATGTTGGCCCGGTTGGTTGGCACAGCGGAGCCGGCATTGATGTCATTCCTCCGGTTGAGCTTTGCACTGAGTTCGGAGTCGGCGCTGGCGGTGGCCGGCTTGTCCTCCTCCCCGCCGGTGTCCTGCACCCCTCCGCACTCCTCCGGGGGGTCGGCGTCTTCCAGCACTAAGCGCCGGTTCAGCTTCTGGGCCAACTCGTTCTCTGCCATGAGAGCCGGAGAGGAGAGCCTAAGGACAGGAGAGGAGACCCGGACGACAGGAGAGGAGCTCCGAACTATTCACAAACTTCCCCCAGAGCTGGGATAAGGGAGCGGGGAGGAGCCCGGGAGAGGAGGGGAGGAGCCCGGGGGAGGAGGAGGAGCCCGGCACTGCCCGTCCTCTGTACGGCGCCTGCGAGGTGACAGGTGTGCTGACCGGAGACCTTATCTTAATATAGGGAATCTTTTCTCCTGGTCCTGGAAGGGGCAGTACGAGCTCACACCCCCTCACATGGGGTACATCTTCTGGGGCAATGGAGTCAGAGATGAAAGTCAGGAACCCAACATGTCAGGGATAGAAGGTTCTGCCATGGCAATCACCATATCTAGTCCCCATTAGACCCGTTCACACCTATGCAGTTTTGGTCTGTTTCTGCAGTGTTTTTTATGGTGCATTTTGCGATTTTGCACACACGTTTTGACGCATTATTTTCATTTTTTTTTACCAATTTGTTGTGTGCTTATCAGCATGCTGACGCTATAACTCACATATAGTCGCAAGGCGGCTTTGGTGTGCAGGATTACTTACCTAGTAGGTGATCCTACACTTCTGGGTCTGGGGTGTGCCATTGGTGACCCGCTCCCACTGTGATTAGACACAGCGGGAGCTGATATGCGGGTACCACAAGCTCTGTGTCTGTCGGCACCTGCCGATCATTAGGCAGAGAGCCTTGTAAACAAGTCAGATCGCGGAACGCGCAGTATGACAAATCTTGGCGCCAAAGGGGTTATTTAAAGGGACCTGACACCTTGCCTCCCTGCTGTCCGGTCTACAGCGTTCCTGAGAGACCCCTTGTTACTACCCTGTTTGCTACCCGATTCCTGTTACCCGGCTTGCTTCTGACAACTCCCTGTTTGCTGCCTGCCTCTGACCCCGGCTTGTCTGACTATTCTTCTGCCTGCTGTCTTGATACCTTACCTGCCCGCCCGTGTTTGATCCGGCTTGACTACAACTACGCCTTGCCTGCCGCCTTGGTGTTGTTCCTGTCTACCAGTGTCCAACCCGGCCTGCTTGAAGATGCGTTGAGTGTCCTGATCTACAAGACACCTTCCTCTTGATTCAGTGTTCCTTCCTCTCCTGCTCACCACTGGTCCCAGTTCCAGCCTGCATCCGGTTACCCGTCTGCTTCTTGGAGTCCAGACCAACCCTTGCATCTGTGACCTGCCAGGCACTTGTGCCCCTTCTGTGCTCCTGAACATCTGTCTGCTCTACCAGGAGTTCTTGAGCCAGAGGAATACGAGAAGCTGCTCCCAGCATTTGTGGGCTCAACCACCAGGTACGTGACTGTACCGGACAGCACATGTCCGAGCCCACGCAGGGAGCCTCTCCAATGGACGAACTTTGCCGCCATCTTGCCGGACTTACCTAAGCTGTGAAAAGCCTGCAAGAAGGTTACAACCGACTGGAGGAGCAAGTTCAGGCCCTGTCTGTACCTTCACCTTCTTCATCAGGAACTGCCACCGCTACCTCAGTAGTAATGCTACCACCCGAGCCAAGGGTCCCCACACCCGAGAGGTTTACAAGGGACCGAAGTAAATTCAGGACTTTTTAGTAATGCCTGTGAACTATTCTTTGCTCTGCAGCCCCGGACTTTTTCACTTGAATCTACTAAAGTGGGATTTGTCATCTCGTTGTTGCTGGGGGAACCACAGTCTTGGGCCCACCGCCTTCTGGAGCAGAAGCAGGCTTCACTTAACTATCTGGACTTCTTTTTACAAGCTATGTCTCAGCTCTATGAAGACCCACAACTGACAGCCACTGCGGAGGCGGCTCTGCACTCTTTACAGCAGGGTTGCAGACCAGTGGAGGACTATGTATCAGAATTTAGACGCTGGAGTTCCGATACCAACTGGAACAATGCGCCCTGCGCTACCAATTTTGCATGGGTCTTTCTGAATCCCTGAAGGACGAGCTAGCCTGAGTGGGTATTCCAGAGACTTTAGATGCCCTCATTAATCTATCCATCCAGATAGATAGGCGACTAAGGGAACGAAGATCAGAACGTTCCGCTGGACCCTCTCGCCCAGTCTGGATGCTTCCCCCGTGTACCCAGTTACCCTCAGTTGGCTTCTCCTGCTCCAGTGACTTAAACTCCTGACTCTTCCGAGCCTATGCAGCTAGGCCTTCTGCGTCCTTCTCTCACACCAGAGGAGTGGCAACGCAGGAGAACTATCAATCTTTGCCTTTACTGTGGAGAACCCGGGCCCTATGTGAGGACCTGCCCCGCCAAGCTCCATAAGTGCCTTGCCACTACCTCTGTTCCTGTTACCGCTTTGTCTGACAATGCTTCTCACCTGGCTGTCTCCGCTCTCTTACAGCTCCCAGGAGGGAATATCCAGGTCACCGCAATTATTGACTCCGGAGCCTGCAGCGGTTTTATGGACTTGACTTTTTGCCACCAGAGCGAAGGGACTTTCAGTTCACTTGGCCGACGGTTCTGCTCTTAAATCCGGGCCAGTCACGCAGGAAGTGATGCCTCTGCTAACCACCATCTCCAAGAACCATCAGGAGCTGTTATGCCTGGACATTATTGAATTCCCTTTATTTCCCATCATCCTTGGCATGCCCTGGCTAAGGGCCCATAACCCTCAGATTGACTGGTCTACTGGGAGAATTAGCTTCCCTTCCCCCTACTGTAATCAACACTGCCTGTTAAAGACTGCTGAAGGCCCCCCGTCTTTGTTGTGCTTGGAAGCAGACAAGAAGATCCGCCAATCTGTTCCCGAAGTTTATCACGGTTTCCTGGATGTTTTCAACAAGAAGGGTGCGGATACGCTCCCTCCTCACAGGCCATACGACTGCCCGATTGAGCTCCTCCCTGGAGCCGAAATTCCCTTTGGGAGAATTTTCCCCCTAACCAGTGGCGGAACTACCGCCATAGCAACACATGCGGGCGTTATGGGGCCCGCAGTCAAGTGGGGCCCGGTGAGGACAGGCGGCGCGGCTCCGTGGGTGATAGCGGGCGGCCCGCGGCTCTGCGGGCGAGAGCGGGCGGGTCTGTGGGTGATAGCAGGCAGCCCGCTGCTCCGCGGGCGAGAGCGGGCGGCTCCGCGGGTGAGAGAGTGGGCGTGAGCAGGCTGGCCAATCAGGGAGCTGACGGGCGGGGGACCATAGAGATGACATCATCTCTCACTGCCCGGCGCCCGCCCTGCATCCCTGCAGTGCAGTTTCCCCCTCACTGTGCAGGCAGCCAGGAAGCAGAGAGATGACATTATCTCTCTGCTGTCTGACTATCTGCTGCCTGACTCTGTGACACAGCAGGAAAGTGACAGAGCAAGTGACAATCCATAATGTGTGGCAGGCGATGTGGCAAGTGACAACCGGGACATGGCAAGTGACAATCTGTAATGTGTGGCAGGTAACGTGGCAAGTGACAATCCATAACGTGTGGCAGGTGACGTGGCAAGTGAAAATCCGTGACGTGGCAAGTGACAATCCATAATGTGTGGCAGGTGACGTGGCAAGTGACAATCCATAATGTGTGGCAGGTGACGTGGCAAGTGACAACATGGGACATGGCAAGTGACAATCCGTAATGTGTGGCAGGTGATGTGGTAAGTGACAACCTGGATGTGGCAAGTGACAATCCATAATGTGTGGCAAGTGACAATCTAGGACGTGGTTAGTGACAATCCATAATGTGTGGCAAGTGACAATCTAGGACGTGGCAAGTGACAATCCATAATGTGTGGCGAGTGGCAATCTAGGACGTGGCAAGTGACAATCCGTAATGTGTGGCGAGTGGCAATCTAGGACGTGGCAAGTGACAATCTGTAATGTGTGGCAAGTGGCAATCTAGGACGTGGCAAGTGGATAATCCGCAATATGTGGCAGGTGACATTCTGCAACGTGTGACAATCTGCACCTGGTGGCAGGCGACGTGGCAAGTGGACAATCCGCAACATGTGGCAGGTGATGTGACAAGTGACAATCCTTAATGTGTGGCAAGTGACAATCCAGGACGTGGCAAGTGACAATCCATAGTGCGTGGCAAGTGACAATCTGGGATGTGGCAAGAGGACAATCCGCAACATGTGGCAGGTGACATTTTGCAACGTGTGACAAGTTAAAATCTGCATCTGGTGGCAGGCGATGATGGCAAGTGAGGCCGCGTACACACGCGGGGACTGTTCGGCCAACTTTGTCCGCTGAACAGTGTTTCGGCGGACAGTCCGCCCGTGTGTGGGCGTTCAGCGGACAGTTTCAGCGAACAGTCCGCTGAACAAGGTTTTTCGGAATTTCCGAAAAACTGTCCGCTGAAACCTTGTTTCAGCGAACAGTTCCCTCGTGTGTAGGCTTGTTCGACAAACTAAGTTCCGCGCATGCTCAGAAAGGATTTACACGCCGAAAGTTATAATGCAGTGTATAGGACGTCGTATTTTTCGTCCCGTCGTACGTGCCGTTCACGTCATCGCGCACGGTTTCAGCAAACTGTTCGTACGTCGTGTGTGGCCATGTCCGTCCATGCTAATTTTGAGCGGACTGTTTGCCGAAACTGTTTGACGGACAAAGTTGGACGAACAGTCCCCGCGTGTGTACGCGGCCTGACACGCTCAGGGATCCCACTGATTTTGCATTATGGTGAGTTGAACTATTTTGTTTTATATAACAGAAAAGAAATTGGTTAGAAGGCATGGAGGTCAGCAATGTGTTCCCTTCAGGGGCTGCATACAGTATACTGCATACTTTGTTGTTAAAAATTAATATAAGCCATTGCCTGGGTACTGTGCCACATGGATGTGGTAGTCTGTTGTTCAATGGCATTAGTTAATTATTTTTTTGTGGGGGGGGGGGGGGCCCATACAACATTTTGTTATGGGGCCTTGTGATTTCTAGTTACGCCCCTGCCCCTAACAGAGCTGGAGTTAGGGACCCTAAGGACCTATATTGATGAAAACCTAGAGAAGGGTTTCATCCGGCCTTCTACCTCCCCTGCAGGAGCCGGAATCTTCTTTGTAGAGAAGAAGGACCACTCGCTGCATCCCTGTGTAGATTATCGGGAGCTTAACAAAGTTACAATCAAGAATCGGTATCCTCTACCCTTGGCACCCGAACTATTCCAAAGACTGGGGACGGCAGCAGTGTTCACCAAGCTAGATCTTTGCAGGGCCTACAACCTAGTCCACATCCGGAGTGGTGACGAGTGGAAGACTGCCTTTCGCACCTGGTTCGGGCATTTCGAGTACCTAGTCATGCCCTTTGGAGTGTGCAACGCCCCTGCTATGTTCCAACACTTTGTGAACGATATTTTCAGAGACTACCTCGATCTGTTCGTTATCGTTTACCTAGACGATATTCTGATGTTCTCCCCTTCTCTACCCGAGCACCGTGAACACGTTAAGAAAGTGTTAACAAGACTGCAATGCCATGGCTTATATGCTAAACCCAGAAAATGTGTGTTCGAGCAGCAGAGCATTCAGTTCCTGGGATTAATCATCTCTGTGGAAGGCATCCAGATGGACTCTCAGAAAGTTTCTGCCATTTTGGACTGGCCTGCCCCTACAGATAAGAAGGGCATTCAGCGTTTCGTGGGTTTCTCAAACTTTTACCGGAAGTTTATTAAGGGATTTTCCGCTATCATCTCTCCCATTACGGAACTCACGAAGCAAGGCAGCCATTTCCATTGGTCATCTGGAGCCCAGAAAGCTTTTGTAACCCTCAAGAACCTGTTTACCTCTGCATCAGTCCTGAAGCATCCTGACCCGGCATTACCTTACATCCTAGAAGTGGACGCTTCCGAAATTGCAGTAGGGGCAGTACTTTCTCAGAGACAGGGATCCAAGGCTCTCTTACACCCAGTTGCGTTCTTCTCCCGTAAACTATCTGAAGCTGAGAGGAACTACGATGTGGGAGAACGGGAACTATTGGCCATCAAGTCAGCACTTGAGGAGTGGAGGTACCTTTTAGAGGGAGCAGCACATCCAATCCTTATCTACACTGACCACAAGAATCTCGAGTATTTGAAAGTCGCAAAGAGATTGAAACCACGTCAGGCCAGGTGGGCACTCTTCTTTACTCGATTTTCTTTTCACATCACTTACAGACCGGGGTCAAAGAACATCAAGCCTGATGCCCTCTCAAGGATGTTCAGCGGGTCCGAGGCCTCTTCATCTCCAGACACCATCCTGTCTCCAGGAAACTTCCCTTTGCTCCAGGAAGATTTGCTGGCCCAGATCAAACGAGCTTCTGTTCGTGCCTCTCCTCCATCTGATGTCACACTGCAAGCGAGGGATGATCCGTTGTGGCATCAGGATACATTTTTTGTACCCCAGGAGGTACGAGTTGCTGTTCTCAGTGCCTGCCATGACCACAAGTTAGCTGGGCATTTCGGGGTGCACAAGACATCTGAACTTCTCCAGCGTACATTTTGGTGGCCGTGGTTAGCGAAGGACTGTAAGAATTACGTGGAGTCTTGCACTGTCTGCACTCAGAACAAGGGCAGCAGATCCAAGGCCTGGGGTCTGCTGAAGCCTCTGCCCGTTCCTGAAAGACCATGGAGGATGATCTCCATGGATTTTATCGTCGAGTTGCCTCCTTCTGAAAACCACTCTACCATCTTTGTGGTTGTGGACAGACTCTCGAAGATGGCGCATTTTCTCCCTATGAAGGGTACCCCTTTTGCTGCCGAGACGGCCAAAGTCTTCATCAGGGAGATTGTGAGACTTCATGGGATCCCTGTAGATATTGTTTCCGATCGATGGGTGCAGTTTACCTCAAAATTCTGGAGGGCGTTAAGTGGTTCCCTGGAGATTAACCTCTCCTTTTCTTCAGCCTACCATCCGCAGACTAATGGCCAGAGAGGACGAACCAACCACTGGAGCAGTACTTACGATGTTTTTCCTCTTTCTCCCAGGATGATTGGGTTCCTCTCCTACCTCTCGCTGAGTTTGCGTACAATAATTCTGTCCACTCTGCCACCAAGCAAACTCCATTCTTTTCAAACTATGGATTTCATCCCATGTTCCTGTCGAATAACCTTCCGGAATGCTCGGTACCTGCTGCTCAAGAGACTTTAGCCTTTTTCAGTGCCAACAATAAACTTCTCCAGGAAACAATGTCCAGGACCCAGGAATACTATAAGCAAATCTTTGACAAGAAGAGGAGAGGGGAACTTAACTTGGAGCCTGGAGATCAAGTGTGGTTATCAACTCTGAACTTAAAGCTGGCATGTCCCTCCAGGAAGTTGGGCCCTAAATTCATTGGTCCTTTTCCTGTGAAGAGGAAGATCAACAGGGTCACTTATGAACTGCAGTTGCCAGAGTCATTCCGAATTCACCCGGTTTTCCACATGGCTCTACTCAAGTCCACTGTCCCTGATCCCTTCATTGGCAGAAATACTGGTCCGCCCGAGCCTGTTCTGATTGATGGAGAGGTTGAGTTTGAGGTGGAATCAATTCTGGACTGCAGGAAGAGACGTGGTCAGGTTCAGTACCTGGTGAAGTGGAAGGGGTATGGCCCGGAAGATAATTCATGGGAGCCAGAATCCAACATTCGTGCTGAAAGCCTGATCTTGGCTTTCAAGAGAGCGCACCCAACTAAGATGGCTCAATTGGGCATCCGGAGGCTGCCCCTTGGGAGGGGGCAATGTCAAGAAGGACGTTCTGATCACCTGGCTGTTCCGGGAAGTCTTACCTGCGTAATTCCCAGCAGAAGAGCCAACCGGCGCAGGTGGGTGCACGCTAGCGCTGTCGGGTGCGCGCTAACGCTGTTGGGCGCACGCGTGTGCACGCTAACGCTGTCGGGCGGGTGTGCGCTGATGCTGTCGGGCGCGCGTGGGTGCGAGCTGACGCTGTCGGGTGCGCGCTGACGCTGTCGGGCGCATGCGGTGCACGCTAATGCTTGCGCGGTAAAGTTAATGTATGTGCGCGAACGCGCACAAGTATGCTCACGTGCGCACAGGCATGCGCGGGTGCGCGCGAACGCGCAGTATGACAAAGGGGTTATTTAAAGGGACCTTGCCTCCCTGCTGTCCGGTCTACAGCGTTCCTGAGAGACCCCCTGTTACTACCCTGTTTGCTACCCAATCCCTGTTACCCGGCCTGCCTCTGACTACTCCCTGTTTGCTGCCTGCCTCCGACCCCGGCTTGTCTGACTATTCTTCTGCCTGCTGTCTTGGTACCTCACCTGCCCGCCCGTGTTTGACCCGGCTTGACTACGACTACGCCTTGCCTGCCGCCTTGGTGTTGTTCCTGCCTACCAGTGTCCAACCCGGCCTGCTTGAAGATCCGCTGAGTGTCCTGATCTACAAGACACCTTCCTCTTGATCCAGTGTTCCTGCTGCTGCTGCTCACCACTGGTCCCAGTTCCAGCCTGCATCCGGTTACCCGTCTGCTTCTTGGAGTCCAGACCAACCCTTGCATCTGTGACCTGCCAGGCACTTGTGCCCCTTCTGTGCTCCTGAACATCTGTCTGCTCTACCAGGAGTTCTTGAGCCAGAGGAATATGAGAAGCCGCTCCCAGCATCTGTGGGCTCAACCACCAGGTACGTGACACAGAGCTTCCACTTTTGGGTGAAACTCCACTTTAACTGAAAAAAAAAACAACAGCCACTACTCCATACATATACTACTCATCTTTCTGTGGCCTTTGATACTGTTGACCACCTGCTGCCCCTCAAAACACTCCACTTGCTTGGCCTCTAAGATTTTGCTCTTTCCTGGTTCTCCTCCTACCTGTCATAGTGTTCCTTCAATGTTGTCTACAACTCTGTCTTCTCCTCCTCACTTTCTCTTTCTGTTGGGTCCCGCAGGGTTCTGTCCTCAGACCCCTTCTCTTCTCCATCTACACCCCCTCCTTCAGTTACTTGATATCCTCCCATGGCTTTCAATACCATCTATACCCAATTCTGTCTATACTAGTCACCTCACTCTTGTAGTTTCCTCTCGCATTACTAACTTATTAACGAACATATCAGCATGAAAGGAGGGGAAATAGATTTGGCGCTATACCCTTAAATTGAATAATATTAATAAAATGAAACAAATTGTGAAAAAAATGTGAAAAAAAATAAAAAAATTGTAAAAAAAATGATCAGCACGCTGGTAAATAATGAACTAGTTTTATAAGTTATAAAACTTAAAACACTGTAAAATCCGACAATATCTTATGAAAAGCCCAAAAAGGGCCGTGCTATTTTGAGTGCTTAGATCACTCTAGGTGCCCTGTATCAAATGCTTAATGTGCTATTATCACTAGGAAAAATTCCATAGTCCCTCCCATTGTGCCAAGGTACTAGATGTAACCCTGGACTCTGACTTGTCCTTTCAGCCCCAAATCCAATCACTGTCCAAATCTTGTAGACTTCACCTCCATAACAACTCTAAAATTCATTCCTTTTTAACCAATGAAACCACTAAGCTATTCATTCTACTCATTGTTATCTATCACCTTGAATATTGTCCTCCTCATAGGCATACCTCTACGCAGGTTATCCCCTCTTCAGTCTATCATGAATGCTGCTGTCAGACTCATCCACCTTACCAACCATTCAGCATCCTCTACTCCTGTCTGCCAATCCTCCTCCACTGGCTTCTGATCTCCGAACTAATACAGTTCAAAATACTTACAACATACAAAGCCATCCACAATTCTGCCTCATGCTACATCACCTATCTAGTCCAGTGGTGGTGCGTCCATTAAGGGCACACGGGCGCCGCACCCTCTCTCATGCCACCCCCCTCTATGTGGAATGGATAGATTCATGCATAGCATGAATTTATCCATGACTGCTGTAGCCAACCCATATTCAGGCGCCCGGCCCCTTTTTAGATGCCGGGCACCTGAATTCCAGTGTCAGGGCTTTTTTTGAAGCACCTGATTAGAGTCATAGGCTCTAATTGGCCTCAAAAAAAGGTGGACTGCGAGCACAGAGCATTGCACTCGCAGTCCACCCAGGTGTGTTAGCAAAGCAAATTAATATTTGCTTTGCTAACGCTGAACTCTCTCAGCCAATCAGGAGGAGGGGATCTAATAGCATCACCTGATTGGCTGAAAGCACAGGTGCCCTGATTGGATGCTTAATGGAACAGAAGAAGACACACAGGGGATGACAGAGAACCATGGGGGACACAGAAGCTTGCTTCTGCCTAACCCGCCACCAGGATGGGGTAAATGTGTGTCAGTCAGAGTGGGGGGTGTCACAGATGCAGCATATGATGGGCACAAAGGCTACATATGATGGGCACAGACTGTATATGATGGACACAGGCTGCATATTATGGGCACACAGGCTGCATATGATGGGCACAGAGGCTGCATATGATGGGCACAGAGGCTGTATGATGGGCACAGGCTGCATATGATGGGCACAGTGGCTGCATATGATGGGCACAGTGGCTGAATATGATGGGCACAAAGGCTACATATGATGGGCATAGGCTGCATATGATGGGCATAGGCTGCATATGATGGGCATAGAGGCTACATATGATGGGCACAGGCTGCATATGATGAGCACAGAGGCTGCATATGATGTGCACAGTAGCCGCGTATGATGGGCACAGGTGCTGCATATGATGGGCACAGTGGTTGGATTTTATGGGGCACAGTGGCTGCATTTTATGGGCACAGTGGCTGCAATTGTTGGCACAGTGAGGCTGCAATTGATGTTTTTTTTTCAGTATTTTTCAGAATTTTCCAGTTTGAGCACCAGCCGCCACTGATCTAGTCTCAATAAGATGCACAAACTGTCATCTCTGCTCCTCCCAAGACCTTCTGCTCTCTAGCTCCCTTGTCTTCTCCTCCCATGCTTGTCTCCAGGACTTCTCCAGAGCCTCTCCCATTCTCTGGAACTCCCTGCCTATTTCCTACTATGTCCACTTTTAGACGATCCCTGAAAACTCATCTCTTCAGAGAGGCCTATCCTGCTTTTAGCCAGCTACTGGATCTTTTATTTCTCTTATTAGCCCATCTCCTACTTGTCCCGTCCTATTAGATTGTAAGCTCTCAGGAGCAGGCCCCTCCTAATACTCTTGTTGTGTTATAACTGTACTGTCTGCCTTTATTATGTAAAGCACTGTACAAGCTGTAAAAATTCTATATAAATTCTGTATAATAAAAATAATAGAATATTCATACAGAAGTGTACCCTGCTTAAATACAGCAATGTTGTTAAAACATCCAAAATGCAAACTAATATATCAAATGTAACAAAAGTAACAAAAATAATAGTGCACTTGATACATCCAACAAAATCATAACACTTTTTAAATGATACATTCAAAGTGTGATATTTACATATGGACAGGGGTTACACATTTGAGATGGTTATATTTATATTTTTTTATTTGGAGCTGGGAGTCTTATGGCTTATCAGTATTTTGTTACTATATTTTGATGTTTTACATGCCCATTTTGTGAGGGTATCATATTTGTATGTAAGTGCTATCCTCAAGTATTAACAAAGAAGATGTTGATAAAGCAATCTTGTGAGAAGTCTTCCACCAACGGATAAACACACATTGGGGGTTATTTACGAAAGGCAAATCCACTTTGCACTACAAGTAAAGGAAGTAAAGTCGCTGTAGATCCAAGGGGGACATGCAAAGAAAATAAAAAACAGCATTTTAGCTTGCACATGATTGGATGATAAAATCAGCAAAGCTTCTCATTTCAGATCTTCCCCTCAGATCTACAGTGACTGCACTTCCAAGTGCACTTTCAGTGCACTTGTAGTGCAAAGTGGATTTGCCTTTCGTAAATAACCCCCCCTCCCCCCCCTTCCACATCAGATAGATCCTGCTTTACAGGGGCTCCGCCAGGTATAATATGCCAACAAAGTTGAGAAACATCTCATGCTACAGTAAATCCAGTAAAAAAAGGGTTTATTAACCACAACAATACAGGGCACTTTCGCCCCCTTCCTTCCCAGCCCAATTTTCAGCTTTCATTGCTCTTGCACTTTCAATGACAATTGCGCGGTCATGCTACACTGTACCCAAATGAAATTTTTATCATTTTGTTCACACAAATAGAGCTTTATTTTGGTGGTATTTATTCACGACTCCGTTTTTTATTTTTTGCGATATAAGCGCAAAAAAAGCGGAAATTTGGGGAAAAAAAACAATATTTTATTTTTTCTATTTTAAAAGAAATCCAATGAAATCAAATTTTGTCATAAATTTAAGTCAAAATGTATTCTGCTACATGTTTTTGGTAAAAAAAATTCCGTTAAGTGTATAATAATTGGTTTGTGTGATCACGGACATATGTACGCAAATGATCATGTACAGATGTGTGCAGGTGATCACGTACATATGTGTGCAGGTAATCATTGGAACATGTGAATTTAGTGGGACATATGTGGGAGACATGTGTTTTTTTATTTGGCGACATGTCTTTTTACTATTTGGGGACATGTGTGGTGACATGTGTATTGTGGTGACATGTGTGTTTACACTAGACTGGTGATCAGTTAGTAAAAAGCTGTAAAAACAGCTCATACTCACTGATCACCAGCTGGCTGCAGCGATCTGCTCTCCTCTCCTCAGTGATGACTTCTGTGTGAGGAGAGGAGGAGCCGATTGCCTAGTAACCGGCTGTTTGTTTACATCACATGACAGCTGTGATTGGACACGGCTGTCATGTGATGAGGAGGGCCAATCACAGAGCCCTCCTGCCGATCCGAGATGCGCCGTGTCCAGGTGACACGAGCACATCGGGATCGCGCCGCAGGGCGGTCACGTGATCCCCCTCCTTCTGAAGGACGTTCCTGAACGTCCTCTCAGAAGTAGAGAGCTACCACCCGGCTGTATATGTACATTGGCTGGGTGGGAAGTGGTTAAAAGCCAAATCCAAAATGCACACTCACCATGTGTGAGAAGAAAACTTGCATGTACAATAATGATAAAAGTAGAATGTTTCCAACCCTCAAAATGGCCGACCTCCATGCGCAGTGGCGTCACGCGATCTTAGCTGTGGTGTGAACAGGGCACAAAGAAAACTATTTCTATGTCCCTTGCGTTGACTGGCATTTATTCAGTGTGGAAAACCGCCAGTCACCACATTAACACAACACAACAGTGGCTGTTTATGTGACAGCTCTGAAAAGCAATCTGCAGAAGATCGCTTTTCAGAGATTGTTGACTGGTGGCTGGGAGGTGATATGCCTCCCCATGGACTTCTGTTTTTTGGGATAAATCCCACCACACAGCAACTGCATGCATTGAATGAAGTTGTACTGTAGTCCCATTACCTTGAAAGGAGTGTATTTGGTGGCAGTACCACCTGCCACATGCTGTATAAAATTTCTTGCGATAGCAGCATTATTATGGGTATTATCCCTCCTCCTTCACATCCTCAAAAAAAAAAAAAAAAAACAAGGGTTAGTATTACTCCTTCACAAAAAAACAAAACAAAAAAGGATATTATCACTCCTCCTTCACTAAAAAAATAAAAATAAAATAGGGGTATTATCACATCTCCTTCACCAATAAAAAAGGGGTATTATCACTCCTCCTCCTCCTTCAAAATTAAAGGGGGGGGGTATTATCACTCCCCCTTCATCAAAAAAATAGGGGTATTATCACATCTTCTTTACCAATAAAAAAGGGGTATTATCACTCCTCATTCACCAAAAAAAAAAATAGGGGTATTATCACTCCCTCACTAAAAAAAAAGGTATATTACTCCTACGCTCCTCCCCCCCCCCCCCCCAAAAAAAAATACTGGTATTATCACTCCTCCTTCACCATAAATAAAAAAAAAGAGGTATTATCACTGCTCCTTCACCAAAAAAAGGGGGTATTATCACTCCTCCTTCACTAAAAAAAGGGGGGTATTATCACTCCCTCACTAAAAAAAAGGGGTATTTTCACTCCCCCTTCATCAAAAAAAATAAAATAAAAAAATAGGGGTATTATCACACCTCCTCCACCAATAAAAAAGAGGTATTATCACTCCTCCTTCACCAAAAAAAAGGGGGTATTATCACTCCTCCTTCACAAAAAAAATAGGGGTATTATTACTCCCTCACTAAAAAAGGGGGTATTACCTCCTTCACGCAATATATATATATATATATATATATATATATATATATATATATATATATATATATATATATATACAGTGGTGTGAAAAAGTGTTTGCCCCCTTCCTCATTTCCTGTTCCTTTGCATGTTTGTCACACTTAAGTGTTTCGGAACATCAAACCAATTTAAACAATAGTCAAGGACAACAAAAGTAAACACAAAATGCAATTTGTAAATGAAGGTGTTTATTATTAAAGGTGAAAAAAAATCCAAACCATCATGGCCCTGTGTGAAAAAGTGATTGCCCCCCTTGTTAAAACATACTATAACTGTGGTTGTCCACACCTGAGTTCAATTTCTCTAGCCACACCCAGGCCTGATTATTGCCACACCTGTTCACAATCAAGGCATCACTTAAATAGGAGCTGCTTGACACAGTAAGGTCCACCAGAAGATCCTTAAAAGCTACATATCATGCCGAGACCCAAAGAAATTCAGGAACAATTGAGAAAGAAAGTAATTGAGATCTATCAGTCTGGAAAGGGTTATAAAGCCATTTCCAAAGCTTTGGGAATCCAGCGAACCACAGTGAGAGCCATTATCCACAAATGGCGAAGACATGGAACAGTGGTGAACCTTCCCAGGAGTGGCCGGCCGCCCAAAATTACCCCAAGAGCGCAACGACGACTCATCCAAGAGGTCACAAAAGACCCCACAACAACGTCCAAGGAACTGCAGGCCTCACTTGCCTCAGTTAAGGTCAGCGTTCATGCCTCCACCATCAGGAAAAGACTGGGCAAAAATGGCCTGCATGGCAGAGTTCCAAGGAGAAAACCACTGCTGAGCAAAAAGAACATCAAAGCTCGTCTCAATTTCTCCACAACACATCTTGATGATCCCCAAGACTTTTGGGACAACATTCTGTGGACCGATGAGACAAAAGTGGAACTCTTTGGAAGGTGTGTGTCCAAGTATATCTGGCGTAGAAGGAACACTGCATTTCATAAAAAGAACATTATACCAACAGTAAAATATGGTGGTGGTAGTGTGATGGTCTGGGGCTGTTTTGCTGCTTCAGGACCTGGAAGACTTGCCGTGATAAAAGGAACTATGAATTCTGCTGTCTACCAAGAGATCCTGAAGGAGAATGTCCGACCATCTGTTCGTGTACTCAAGCTGAAACGAACTTGGGTTCTGCAGCAGGACAATGATCCTAAACACACCAGCAAGTCCACCACCGAATGGCTGAAGAAAAACAAAATGAAGACTTTGGAGTGGCCTAGCCAAAGTCCTGACCTGAATCCTATTAAGATGTTGTGGTATGACCTTAAAAAGGCCGTTCATGCTCGAAAACCCTCTAATGTAACTGAATTAGGACAATTCTGCAAAGATGAGTGGGCCAAAATTCCTCCAGGACGCTGTAAAAGCCTCATTGCACGTTATCGCAAACGCTTGGTTGCAGTTGTTGCTGCTAAGGGTGGCCCAACCAGTTATTAGGTTTAGGGGGCAATCACTTTTTCACACAGGGCCATGATGGTTTGGATTTTTTTTCACCTTTAATAATAAACACCTTCATTTACAAATTGCATTTTGTGTTTACTTGTGTTGTCCTTGACTATTGTTTAAATTGGTTTGATGTTCCGAAACACTTAAGTGTGACAAACATGCAAAGGAACAGGAAATGAGGAAGGGGGCAAACACTTTTTCATACCACTGTATATATATATATATATATCTATATATATATATTCATCCTCAGCCCTATTTAGCTGCCAGCTGGGAGATTCCCCTGCCAACAGCTGAACGTAAATAAAGTTGGCTAATGTCATTACCCAAATATTTGGAGCATGGTATCAGTCAGTACCCCACCTATTTTTTTACTTTCAGCTGCTGGCATGGCCGGAATTTCTCAGCCGGAAACTGAATTGGGGCCAGGTATGAATCACTGGTTGCTATGATGCTGTCAGCTGTAGAGCTAACAGTGTCCTAGTTATTAGGAGGCTGGACATGTTCTGAGGAAGGAGTGTCTGCAGTACATATGTGTGAGGCTCCTGATTTGTGCATCACCATGCAGGCCGTCCCATTCATGTCAATTGAGACACAGCAGCTGCTCACACTTTGGCATCCGTATGGATGTGGGTGCATGTCGGCGAACGCAGACAGTATGACTTTGAAGACTTGCACCCACAAGGCTGTCAGATTGGGAGCTGCGGTTGTGTCCATGTAGCCACATCACAAATGACATGAATGGGACTTCCTTCACTTGGATGTATGGAACATCTATGCATCCCGTGCAAGGCAAAACACAGTCCTCATAGGGGTATATACTAAACCTCTTCCCGCCCACCTGGTTCAAATATGGGGCCTCTCGGCAGGTGGGCTTTAATGCCAAGCAGCCACATATATGTATCCCTAGGTAAACACTATCTTGTGCTGAGAGTGAACTCCCTACACAATGCTAGTCAGTAACAAGCGGGTGCTAAAAAGTACAGTGATCGGGAGATTTCCAATCATGTGACTGCTGTGACTGCCAATCACATTGGTTTCATGATTGGAGTTAAAATTCCCATCAGGAAGGGGTTAAGTACACCCACATGAACGAGGTCTAAATTATTCTGTCTCCCACACTGCATGGAGTAGTGACGGACTTTTATAAAGAGTCTATGACACCCTTCATGAATTCTATTGAGTCCTCCATGAGTTACATTGTAAATTATATTTACCTAATGCCGCGTACACATGTAGCGGCCAATCTGATGGACTTAGTCTGGCGGACTTCCCGCCAGACTGTCCGTCCGACTTTCCGAACGAGCTACTTGCCCACACACGTCACTTTTTCAGCAGACTAATACAGCGTACTAAGTCCGCCGTACTATCCGCCCTACTTTTGAAATGAACGGACTCACCCACACACGCGGAGGAAAGTCCGCTCATTTTGAGCGGGTCTCCAGGTAGGCGGGGCCCGCGAAGGAGACGTCGCTGGCCCCGCCACCTGGTATGGACTTAAAGGGAAACCTCAACGCCGAAAAAATCGGCGTGGGGGTTCCCCCCAGGTCCACATCAGACCCTTGTCAGAGCACGCTACCCGGCCAGCAAGGAAAGGGGGGGGACGAGCGAGCGCCCCCCCCTCCTGAGTCATACCAGGCCACGGGCCCTCAACATGGGGGGTGCCTTGGGGAAGGGGGGCCTCGCGGCCCCCCCACCCCAAAGCACCTTGTCCCCATGTTGATGAGGACAAGGGCCTCTTCCCGACAACCCTGGCCGTTGGTTGTCGGGGTCTGCGGGCGGGGGGCTTATCGGAATCCAGGAGCCCCCTTTAATAAGGGGGCCCCCGGATACCGGCCCCCCACCCTATGTGAATGAGTATGGGGTACAATGTACCCCTACCCATTCATCTGTGACAAAAAAAGTACAAAAAAAACACAACACAGGGTAAAAATAGTTTATTGCACAGCTCCGGGGGTCTTCCGTCTTTGGGGGTCTTCTCGACGGACTCCTCCGCTATCTTCTGCTAGCTCTTTTGCTAGCGGAGGAGCCCGGATTTCTTCCTCGCCGTCGGCCTCTTCTTCCGACTTCGGGGGTCTTGTCCCCCTCTTCTGGGGTCTTGTCCCCCTCTTCGGTTCTTCTGCCGGGCCACCGTGCCTTCTTATAGCTCTTTTACAGGTGGCCCGGTCCGGCCCGGTCTTCTGTCGACCGCTGTCGTCGCCGCCGCCGCCTTCTGGCCTTCTGTTCTTCTCTTCAGATGTTGACTCGTCGCATCCTTCGCTCACAATGGCTCCGACGCGATACGCTGCGACTTATATGGGGACATCCCCGGATGATGTCCCCGCCTATTATGGTGTCACAGTCCCAGCATCCTGTATATATATATATATATATATATATATATTGCCAATAATAAAGAAAGAATCATAACATTCACTGTTTGTGGGTAAATGTCTGCTTTGTTTGCTACTTTGACAAGGAATGAGAAATCATCCAAAGGACAGCACATCTGCGGAGTCTGACAGAGCAGTTATACACTGCTAGAGCTTTGCCCCGTGACAGAGAAAAAAAATGAAATTTAAAGCATACCAGCCATCACAAAGTACTCCAGATTATCCTGCTCCCACCAGTGAACCCGGAGCTCCATTGGGGACCCTCAATATGGTATTAGGAGGTAATCGCACTAAGTTTAAAACCTCCACAAAGAAGTCACATGTGCTATCTGCAGCTAAAATGGCACCGACACCTGCCTCACACAGCACCTCAGCGAGCCCCCATACACAGAAGCAGAAACGGTTACAAGCACAATCTTCTAGTGAGTCAGATACTGAATTATTTCCCTCACAAAACTCTCCACATGAACTTGCTGCTTCCCCAGTACCGTTAAAGCAATTTGAACGTATGCTGCAAAAAGCACTGAAACAAACTTCAGAGCATATTACAAGTAGCCTTACAAAAGAAATAAGAGACATTGGAGCTCGTACAGCAGCATTAGAAATTAGAGTGAATGGGTTGGAAATTTCAGCACAAAATAACATGTCAGAAATAGAAAATCTTAATGAGGAAAATTTAATACTACAATCTAAGCTGGAAGACTATGAGAACAGAGCCAGACGTTCCAACCTCCACATCAGAGGTATCCCTGATTTTGTGATTGATTTTCATTCAACCATAACGGCCTTATTCCAAGAATTCCAACCGGCCCTACCTATAGAATGCTTGGAAATGGAAAAAGTCCACCGTGTCCTCATGCCCAGGAAAACAGATGGCCCTCCACGCGATATTATCGCAAAACTCCACTATTATCGCACGAAAGACCAACTTCTGGCTGCAACCAGGGATAAAAGTAATCTAACATTCCAAGGTCATGATTATCAGTTATTTACTGACTTATTCCAATTGACTATCTCTAAACGTCGCTCAATGAAACCTCAACTGACAGTGCTACAAAGTCATTGTATCACTTATCAATGGGGATATCAGTTTTCCATCTGGTTTACATACCAGGGCTCAAAGTTTACCTGCGGATCCTCAGAAGAATTACAACGAGTATTACAGGATCTACGCCTTGTGGATGATCCACACAGCTCTAACTCATCACAAAGGAGGTCAACCCCTTTCATCCCACACAGCTCTTCTCAATCTCCAAAGCAAATAGGAAACCAAAACCAACATGCTCATAAGAGGATTCGTTTAGCCTCCCTTTCCACTGGATCAAGAAAACTCCATGGACTGACCACTTGTCCTACCCACAGTCTCTTCTGAACCCCTCATTGCTTCACGAACTCTTCCAGAGTGTAGTAGCTGAATTAGTGTCACATGGCTGAAAAGACTGTAAAACTGTATCTTGCATTGACCCTCATAATTTAAAATTAAAACCTCCCTTTGGAAGGATTCCTTAATAATTTTGTGAGACCACTTGGTTTCTCTTTATGTAATTTGTGCCCTTTCGGTGTAAAGGCATAACATGATGCGGGATAGTGCTGTGTACCCATCCAACATAGGCGGCCATTCCCTAATATCTAAACTGGCTCTCTCATTAAAGGGTATCAACTACTTTTCTTTAATCAATCTAGATTTACTGCACAATCCAGTTACTATTTTCTTTATGTATTCAAACACAGTTTTTTACTTGCTTGAACATTACTAAGGGAATGTTATAGATGTATTCATCACATAGGTAGTTTTACCTGAGATAGCTCAGTCCAAGCAATATTTTATCTAAATCCCACTTTCTGATCATTTTGTTTGTGGTATTTAAATCCATACCTGTATCTCTGGGTAGTTATAGGTCCACTTTCTCATTTTTATATTCTCATTCCCAGTTCCCTACTCCACTCCCCATCTCTATACCCATAATCCTCTCGCGTATTTCCCCTACTACACCCTAATATAAGTTATAATAATACACCCCTGAGTACTGATCTCATTTACCTCCCAGTACGATCAATCAGAGATTTTGTCCTAACATTTATTTACAGCCGAGCTGGCTACGTCCCTACACGCCTTCTTTATGAAATCTAACAAACCAGACACTATGTTGGCACGTGCTCTCAATTCTAGGCATAAACAATCTGATCCTATCCGACTCCAATTGTCGTAGAATAATTATACCTGCAATACGGTTAAAATAGTCCACAAATTTAGATCACATTTAGCTTCCCTATATTCGGAAATGTCAGAATTTAATCCTTTTGAAGCTGATGCCTTTTACTCTCATTTAAAGCTTCCTGAACTAACTCAGACCCAAAATTCTCTTCTTGAACAACCCATTTCAGTGGAAGAGGTAGTGAAAACTATTAAAGAACTAAAGCAAAACAAAAGACCAGGCCCTGATGGTTTTTCAGCCATATATTACCATACCTTTGTAGAGATCCTTTCTCCACTCCTAACCAAAGCTTTTAATACAATATTAGAAGTAGGGATGGCCGAATGGTTCGCCCGGCGGTCGTTTTGCAGCGAATTTCGGCTGTTCGCCGTCCGACCGATCGGCGGACTATTGCCGCCGTTCGCCCGGCGGACTTCCGTGTTTACTGTGTAAAAGAACTTTGACCTATGATGACACATCCATCATGGGGTACAGGACAGCCAATTGAGACATTACAGCACATGGACACTTGGACATTCCCCCTAACTTATAAATAGACCCGATCCGGCGGCCATTTTACATTCTTTCGTATGTCACTATAGGGAGAGGTTGCTGTGTGGAGCAGGGAGAGACTTCAGTGACCCAAATCGCTAGCTATTAGGTCCACAAAAGTTCTTTTAAGGACTGATATCATGGTATAGGTGTTAGGTGTAGTTCAGGATATAGGTTTGAGACACTGCTGTGCTAGTGATTGTTGCAGCAGACTGTCTTTTATTAGTGTAGACAAAGGGACAGGACGCTGTGTGCAGCAGGGACAGTCAGTTTAATCATTAGCTGTTACTATTAGGTCCACAAAAGTCCTTTTCAGGACTGGTATGGTAAAGTAGTACAGGGTATAGTTTTGAGTGCTATTCAAGTTATTGTTCCAGCAGCCTATGTTTTGTCAGTTTAAATAGGGACAGGCAGGAAGCTGTGTGTGGCAGTGAGGGACAGTCAGTTTAATCAGTAGCTGTTACTATTAGGTCCACAAAGGTTCTTTTCAGGACTGGTATGGTAATGGGCTTGTACACGTATAATATTCTTTCTTCCAAATATAGAAAGAATATTATACTTGACTGCTGCCCTTCTGTTGCAGTAGTCCTTTATGATTATAGGGACTGAGGTACAGTCTGCTAATCATTCACAACCTACTATTTCCACAAAGGTCCTTATAAGGACTGGTAAGGTATAGGGTACTACAGTACATAGGGTTGAGTGAGGTACAGTCTGCTATTCCTTAAGGACTGGTATAGGTCCACAATATATAGGGTTGAGGTGCACTACTGCTGACTGCTGCCCTATACTGCAGCAGTCCTTTATCAGTATAAGGACTGAGGTACAGTCTGCTAATCATTTACAACCTACTAGTTCCACAAAGGTCCTTATAAGGACTGGTAAGGTATAGGGTACTACAGTACATAGGGTTGAGTGAGGTACAGTCTGCTATTCCTTAAGGACTGGTATAGGTCCACAGTATATAGGGTTGAGGTGCACTACTGCTGACTGCTGCCCTATTCTGCAGTAGTCCTTTATCAGTATAGGGACTGAGAGTTTTGTCACAGGGTCATTTAATCAAACTGTTGGCTTGCCCCTCGTCCAGTGTCCTGTCCGAAAGGACGTTCAGCGCAGCAGGGGGAATTGTGACCGATAAGCGTACTCGCCTAGCTCACGACAGTGTTAACTACCTCACATTTCTAAAAATGAATGAGGCATGGATCTCGGAGGAATTCAACACATGTGACCAGTAGACCATGTATACGTCTATAAATTATTTTTTTAATCGAGCACACAGACCTTCTTTCTTCATTTGGCTCACTTCCTTGTCCAAAAAAAGCACACCGTACTATATGCCCGTACCCTCCTGTTTGAAGTGGTTGAGCGGTGTCATATTTCTACTGGGGCTGCTTATTATGAGGGGCGCCCACCATCCCTGTGCTGTGCTCATTATGAGGGGCTCCCACCATCCCTGTGCTATGCTCATTATGAGGGGCTCCCACCATCCCTGTGCTATGCTGACACCCTCCTGGGGCTGCTTATTATGATGGGCTCCCACCATCCCTGTGCTATTCTGACATCCTCCTGGGGCTGCTTATTATGAGGGGCTCCCACCATCCCTGTGCTGTGCTGACTTCCTCCTGGGCTGTACCTCTGCTGTGCATATTATGAGGGGCTCCCACCATCCCTGTGCTATGCTCATTATGAGGGGCTCCCACCATCCCTGTGCTGTGCTGACTTCCTCCTGGGGCTGCTTATTATGAGGGGCTCCCACCATCCCTGTGCTGTGCTGACTTCCTCCTGGGGCTGTACCTCTGCTGTGCATATTATGAGGGGCTCCCACCATCCATGTGCTATGCTCATTAATCGGGGCTCCCACCATCCCTGTGCTATGCTGACTTCCTCCTGGGGCTGCTTATGGTGCAGGTGTCAGTGCTGTATATCACGGTACTGGTGTCAGATCACTCTATCACGGTGCAGGTGTCATTGCTGTATGTCACGCTGCTGATGTCAGTGCTGTATATCAGGGTGCTGGTGTCAGTGCTGTATATCACGGTGCTGGTGTCAGTGCTTTATGTCACGCTGCTGATGTCAGTGCTCTCTGTCACGGTGCTGGTGTCAGATCACTCTATCATGGTGCAGGTGTCATTGCTGTATGTCATGCTGCTGATGTCAGTGCTGTATATCACGGTGCTGGTGTCATTGCTGTATATCACAGTGCTGGTGTCAGTGCTTTATGTCACACTGCTGATGTCAGTGCTCTCTATCACGGTGCTGGTGTCAGATCACTTTATCACGGTGCAGGTGTCATTGCTGTATGTCACGCTGCTGATGTCAGTGCTGTATATCACGGTGCTGGTGTCAGTGCTGTATATCACGGTGCTGGTGTCTGTGCTTTATGTCACGCTGCTGATGTCAGTGCTCTCTATCACGGTGCTGGTGTCAGATCACTCTATCACGGTGCAGGTGTCATTGCTGTATGTCACGCTGCTGATGTCAGTGCTCTCTATAGATCACTCTATCACGGTGCAGGTGTCATTGCTGTATGTCACGCTGCTGGTGATCATCTCCTGCACCCTCTTCTTTGCCTACCCTGACCTTCCCTCTCCTCCATTGCCTTCATGCGCTCCACAGTCCTGAATTGTCACAACAATTTCACATATAAAAAAAGAATGCCTGTAGTTGTCGATCCCAGATTCACCTCATACATGTGTTATGTCATTGGCCATGTGGTGGGACTATGTTTACACAGCTAGTAATTATTTTGTGGCTGCAAATTTGACCTGTAGGTTTGCAAAGTTCGCCTCCCATTGAAGTCAATGGGGCCCGCCGTGAACGTTGCGGTTCGCGAACGATCGGCCGCGTTCGCGGTCCGCTTTCGCGAAACGTCCCGTCGGAAGTTCGTCCATCACTAATTAGAAGGATATTGCTAACGGCAATTATCTGCATGATCCCAAAATCAAATTCCGATAACACATCCTGCTCGAATGTCCACCCCATTTCACTTTTAAACGACATAAAAATTCTAGCGAAAATGTTGGCATCCCACCTCAACAAAATCCGAGCTCAAACCTTCTGGAAGGAAATATTTTTAATTGCCTCCAACCTATTCAAAATGCCAATGCAACCAGACCCTAGCACGGTATTACTTGTACTTGACACATATACAGTTCAAGCTTTTTGTCCAACTCCTTACAGCTGCTAAGCAAACTCTCGTAAAAGCATGGAAATCCCCTTCTTTGGTGGTAGCTGAGTCAAAACATAGAATGAATAACTTCGTGATCCACTCTAAAATGGCTACCATAGAACATAATCAAATTCCAAAATGTGAAAATATGTGGCACCCATGGGTTAATTCTTTCGCACCATCATCCTTTGATGATTCAGTCCTCCTGCTATGGTAGTTGATTATATTTGATGGAACTCAAACCTTACTGGCTCTCAGATCAATCCAGTAAATTTCTTCTCTCCTCTCTTCTCTTCTTCCTTTTCTTTCTCTATTCCCTTTCTTTCCTCTCCCATCCCCGTCATTGATTGTTGAAGCTCATTTTTACTAATGTTGTATCTCATCCACGTTATATTGGAAACTAACATGGTAGAAATAGATTGATACCTTTTGATAAAATGTATCATTTCTAAAATCTCTATTCCGAGTATCCTTATTTATTTATCATATTTCATTACATGTTTTATTAGATTCTTACCTACTTCTGTAATTATTGAGCTTCATTCCTTATGTTAACATGTATTCATTAACATGTACGATAAGCTTATTACTATGAACTTAATAAAAATCTTTTGACAAGGAGAAATCATCCAAAATACCATATTTTTTGGACTATAAGACGCACTTTTTTACCCCAGAAATATGGGGGAAAATGTCCCTGCATCTTATGGTGCGAATATACGATAAGCACCGCCCCCGCCCCCGCTGGCACCGCCCCCCACGATGCTGGCACTGCCCCCTACCACCACTCGCATTGCCTTCCGCAGCCACCACCGGAAGAGAGGCAAGAGAGCGGGAACATAATTCAAAACCCCCCGTGGGCTCCGGGAGAGTGCATAGTGGCCTGCTGGAGGAGGAAGAAGTGCCAGCTGTCCCTCGGGGAACCTTGGCACCATAGAGGCAGAGAAACGCAGGACCGATGACAGGAGTGGCCGGAGGAAGAGGCGAAGACAGGAGTCAGCTCCCAGGAACAATGGCTGGGGAGGAGGAAGACGGACAGAGGACAGGAGGAACAGGCAGACCGCTGGGATAACATCAGGTAAGGCAATGGTCACTCTGCATTCCTATGGTAATGGTCACTCTGCATTTTCTATGGTAATGGCCACTCTGCATTTCTATGGTAATGGGCACTCTACATTTTCTATGGCATGGTCACTCTGCATTTCTATGGTAATGGGCACTCTGCATTTTCTATGGTAATGGAAACTCTGCATTTTCTATGGTAATGGTCACTCTGAATTTCTATGGTAATGGTCACTCTGCATTTTCTATGGCATGGTCACTCTGCATTTTCTATGGTAATGGACACTCTGCATATTCTATGGTAATGGTCACTCTGCATATTCTATGGTAATGGTCACTCTGCATTTTCTATGGTAATGATCACTCTGCATTTTCTATGGCATGGTCACTCTGCATTTTCTATGGTAATGGACAGTCTCTGCATTTTCTATGGTAATGGTCACTCTGCATATTTTATGGTAATGGCCCTCTGCATTTTCTATGGTAATGGTCACTCTGCATTTTCTATGGCATGGTCACTCTGCATTTTCTATGGTAATGGACACTCTGCATATTCTATGGTAATGGTCACTCTGCATATTTTATGGTAATGGCCCTCTGCATTTTCTATGGTAATGGTCACTCTGCATTTTCTATGGTAATGGACACTCTGCATTTTCTATGGTAATGGACACTCTGCATATTTTATGTTAATGCAACTCTGCATTTTCTATGGTAATGGATACTCTGCATATTTTATGGTAATGGCCGCTCTGCATTTTCTATGGTAATGGACACTCTGCATATTTTATGGTAATGGACACTCTGCATTTTCTATGGTAATGGCCACTCTGCATTTTCTATGGCATGGCCACTCTGCATTTTCTATGGCATGGTCACTCTGCATTTTCTATGGCATGGTCACTTTGCATTTCATGGGCACTGGAAAATATTTTAGTACACCATTTGGTTCAGAATATTTTTTTATATATATACACACACACACATATATATATATATATATATATATATATATATATATATATATATACATATACATTAATATTCTATAAAGAGTGCCAGGGAAAGTCTGTAAAGAACATTCCAGTAGTCAGTGACACAGAGCACAGCACCTACTATGGGATCCCAGCACAGGCCACGTCCAGGAGCTTTATATCCCGCTAGACAAGCCGCTCTTCACCATTTACAGGCATTGGATAGCATTCTGGGATTTGTAGCCGTATTATC
Organism: Lithobates pipiens; assembly: GCF_037356315.1. NCBI lineage: Eukaryota > Metazoa > Chordata > Amphibia > Anura > Ranidae > Lithobates > Lithobates pipiens. Next base: position 485,608,793 of record NW_027507758.1, read on the forward strand.
TCATTGTGGTAAAGGGAATCAAATCAGGATTGTGTCAGGCTTTCCAGGTGGCAAGGGGAGGTAAATTATTGTATGATCATTACTAACCTGATTACACAGCCAGTACATGGAGATCAGCCGCTGATAAGGTAGTACAGCCAGCCCTCCTGTACAGGGTACTTTCAGTTCAAAAGGGGACCCAGGCATCTGTTGAGCACTAAAGCTGTCTGCACTGTCTATTCATCACTGAAGCATAGTAAACAACGTTTACTATGCTCCAGTATGTGAATGAACAGGAAGCCTCATAGCACTTCCTATTCATTCACCTGTGCAGCTGAGGCTGTAGAGAAAGGGACTGATAAATCTATGTCGTCAGTCACTCTTGGCTGGGGGGGCTGTCGGATAGGCTGTATGTAATGCTTACAACATTCCCATATCATCCACTTTTGTGGCATACTGTAAGCAAAATTTAAAATCATCTTCAGGTGATTGCTGAGGTATTAGGGTCAGAGATGTCTCTCTAATTAGTGTCTGTATTCTCATTGTGTAGTCAGATTTCCACACCTGTCAAACCCTGGGTTCACATCACGTTAGAGCCATTCTAAGCACAGATACCATGTTATATAATCATGGGATGGAGACACAGAGGGGTCATTTGTCAAGGATCAGATGACATGCAGCCTTTTCATTCTGCCTTGTTTCCTATTCTCGAAGAGTTCATTTATACTTGCATTGATCTCTGAAAAATGATTTGCAGTGGATCGCTTTTCAGAGAGCAATACAATAGCAGTTGTCAAAAAAAAAAAAGTATCAGTTTTAGTAACACCTCCTAAATTCCTGTTTTGTTTTCTGACAGCCAAACAAGGTTTTTGAATAGGAATACAGTGCCACAAGTGTGTGCCTAGCATTTGGCTCATAGTTGCAATGCAGTCATATTCACTTGAATGGGTCACGTTTGGTGGTGGTACTGCCCACTGACTGTAACAGGGCATATAATTTTTTATGTCCCTTGTGTATTAAACTTTCTTAACTGCCTGTCCACACTGAGTGTTGCATGCTCAGCTCAGTGTACAGTTTTGGTATCTGCTGGCTGAGATGAATTAACTACTGCACATGTGTGGCAGTGACGTCATCACAGACAAGCCAATGAAAATGGACAAAGATAGCCCACACACGCTCATTGGAATCCATGCTCCTATCTCTGGATGTGAACAAGGCCTTTGACACTCTGTCATGGCCTTACCTCATGTCAGTTCTTTGGCATTACGGATTTGGGGCCTCATTTATGCAATGGATGTCAGTCCTATACGACTTCCCCCAAGCAAAAATTAAGTATTACGGATTCGAAACCCCCCTTTTTCATATCAGGAGGGGGGCCCGCCAGAGATGTCCACTCTCACCTCTTCTTTTTGTTTTGGCACTGGAAGCCCTGGCGGAGGCAATTAGAGTACATCCAGATATCCGTGGCATTGAGGTTGCGGGTTGTCCCCATAAAATATCCCTATTCGCCGACGACATCCTTCTCACCGTCACCTCCCCTAGAACTTCCCTACCAAATTTACAATCTCTATTAGACACCTTCGCATCCCTTTCAGGGCTCCGGGTCAACCCATCTAAATCAAAAGCATTGTCGACTAACCTTTCTCCGGGTCTGCTGGGAGACTTGCAGTCTGCTTTTCCATTTCAATGGGTTTCTTTGCTACCTTACTTAGGAATCCACCTTACCCCTACGTACTCTGGTTTATGTCAGGCAAATTTTCCGCTATTGTTCAAAAAACGAACAGATATGCTGTAGTCGTGGTCAAATTTGCCTCTCTCTTGTTTCGGTAGAATAATGGCCATCCGAATGTCTTAACTTCCAAAACGACTATATTATTTTCGCGTTTTACCTATCCCGGTCCCTTCACATATCCTTAGTATTCACCAACGCAGGATTTTACAATTTATCTGGGGATCGTCCCGCCCCCGAATTGGCAAACAGATCTTGTTCACTAAGCGATTTAATGGCGGTCCCTAACCTAAGGGCCTATTATATAGCCGCCAATATAGCCCTGCTTTCACACCTCCATGAGACATACCAACTCCTGCTTTGGGCTACGATTGACCTGGTTGACGCCGACCCTATTCCTTTTTCTTCGCTGCCCTGGCTTCCTCTTGTGCACCGCCCATCGGTTATGGGGCCTTGCATGGCCCACACATAACGACTATGGGACTCGGTGAAATACTCTGCAGGACTGATCTCTTCCCATGTCCCTCTTTTGCGGCTCCTGCATTGCCCATTATTTCCTCCAGGCTGTGACAACCCCGCCCAATTTTTATGGTGGACCATGAATGGGTTCACAGATATCCATTCGTTGTTCACCCCCCACTAGGATCTTGACATTTGAGGCTTTACGCTCTTCTCATGATATACCTCTACGAGAGTATTATAGCTATTTACAAATTGTCATTTTCTCCAAAGTATTAAATTCCAACCCACTCCTTATACTTTGACTCCTTTTGAGAGCCTTTGCAGAACCAGGCCCCATTCCCCCGGCCTGATTTCACTGATATATTCGGCTCTGATATCCACGAAGAGACCCCCATTGAGGCCTTATCAGCTTCAATGGGAGAAAGAACTGGGGAATGGCAGACAATGACATTAGCTTTATCTAAGTGTTCACGTAATATGTTAATACTGGAAAATGCTTATAAGGTATTGTGCAGGTGGTATTATACACCGGTAAGGCTGGCTCGCTTCATTCCAGCTTGTTCCCCACTTTGCTTTAGGGGCTGCTCTCAGGAAGGCTCTATGGCTCATATTTGGTGGTCATGCCCGCGGGCATGCAGACTGTGGGTCAGGGTATACACACTTCTCCGCAACCTGTTTCAGGTAAATCTTAAAAGGGATCCATATGAAGCACTCCTTGGCAAGCCCATTGCTGAATTACTACGCCCAGAGCGACAATTAGCCCAACATCTCTTTACTGCAACTAAACTGACAATAGCGAGAGCATGGAAAATCCCTACACTAAGCTTTGAGGCAGTCAAAAATCGCCTGAATAACGTCATGATTAATGAGAATTTGACGGCTATTCTTTCTGATACGCATAACAAATTACTCAGGGTTTGGCAACCCTGGATTACATACCATCACCCTTCTAGGTTTGATGTTACATTACTATCATTATAGGACTCCGGTTGTGCACACCCCGTGGACCCCCCCTCTCTGTTCCCCTTCTCCTCCGTTAACCCCCCCCCCCTGCTCCATGCTGTTCTTTTTCCCTTTTCTATAGATCTACCAATTATTCCTTTTCTCCTGACCACTTCCCTTCTCCTCTCTTTCTTTTCACTCGCTTCTTGAGGATGCTAACCATTTGGTTACAATGTAGTGTATTAAACACACCTATTACTGTTCCAGACAACCCGGTATGACCCAGGTCTTGGATCTGTGTTTTCTATGTTGATAGAGGCCGTTAAACTCTGAATTACCATGTATACCACATGTTATGATACTCAGTTGTAAACCTGTTCTGTTGGCATATATGACAATAAAACTTTTGTAAAAGAAAATGGACAAAGATCGGTACCCGGAAGAAGACCAGCCGAAGATGTCAGTGGCCGGTAAGGGATTTCCAGGACACCACAGCACTGGAGTGGAGGTGAATATAGTTCCATATGGGCAGTCAGGGGTAAAACTGCGTAAATGAGCACTTAGGGAAAAACAGTACTGCTGTGTATAGTTAAAGGAATAGTTCACCTTTATCAAAAACTGCATGTAGATAAGAGATGCCTGCAGTGGCGGCTGGTGCTCAAAATTTTTGGGAGCGCAAACAAACTGAAAAATACTTAAAAAAAAAAAATCAATTGCAGCCTCACTGTGCCTATCAAATCCAGCCACTTTGCCCATCAAATTCAGCCGCTGTGCCATCAATTGCAGGGGACGGTTCTTTTATTCAGTGAGAAGTGTCCCTTGTGCTGGTGTCTGCTGTCTTTATGGAAATCTTCCATCCTCTGCTCTCCAGCCACTGGACCCGCCATGATCCCTCCTCAGGACTGCCCAACCTTTCTGCCCCCCCCCCCCCCTTCTCCATTCATAAAAGTGCTAGCATAGCTTCCATCAATGAAAATGCTCTATGAATGGAGGAGGTAGATCTTTAATTATTTTATCCTTTCCTTCCATTCATAGAGCGCTTTTCATTTATGGAAGTTATAGTACAGATTCTATGATTGGAGGAGGGGGTGTGTGGGAAGGGCAAGCATAGTTGGCACTTGATGAGGGCTTATGACCGGTCCGGTGGCTGTATTAACCCCTGCAACCCTGCTGGACATTTACTTATACGAGGGGGGAGGTGAGGGCAGAACATGGAAGACTTCAATATATAAAGCAGCAACCAGTACAAGGGACACTGCTTCTGGAATGGAAATATCATCCCTTGTACTGATTTAATTTTTTTTTTAAACAATGTAACTAAACTTAGGCTTCCCCTAAGTATCAATAAATGGCCCATTTCACCAATGTGTTCACGTTTCGTAAAGTCAGGGTGACTTGTCTCAAGCTGCTTCACCATCCACATTGACCACGCAGAATGGCTCCTCCCCCTTAGGAAACGCTTTATTAGATAAAAAGGGAGATATGGCCCCCCCTCATTTTTGGGCTTCATTATTGTAGTTTAATATATACAAGAAAGGAGTACAAGATAAATATAGATAATCCTGCTGTATGCCAAGTGCTGGCATGGTGGGGGAGGGGTGATGTGCCCCCCTACAGGATGGGAGGCGAAGCTTGTGATAGCGCTGTCTATATTATTATCCCGGGCTCCATCTTTTGGCACATACCCGGCTCCCATTACCGCAGAAGAAATTCATTAAAATTTCATAAATCTGCCATTCTAAAGGGCATACAAACCACTAACAACCTATTTCTCCTATTTATTCCTTTTTTGCTCTGTTAAAGCCTAACTCCGGGTTTTAGTGAAGTTTAACCACTTGACCTCCAGAATATTTACCCCCTTTCATGACCAGGCCATTTTTTGCTATATGGCACTGCATTACTTTAACTGACAATTGCACGGTCGTGCGTCGCTGTTCCCAAATAAAATTGACGTCCTTTTTTTTCACAAATATAGATTTTTTTTGGTGATCACCTCTGCAGTTTTTATTTATTGCAATATAAACAAACAAAATAAAAAGACTGATAATTTTGAAGAAAAAAAACAATATTTTTTACTTTCTGCTATAAAACATCCAATAAAAAAAAATTTAAAACATCAAATTTCTTCATCAATTTATTACAATATGTATTCAGCTTCATGTCTTTGGTAAAAAAAAAAATGATTACACACAGGTGGATTCTATTTATCACCATCAGTCATTTAGGACAACATTGGATCATTCAGAGATCCTCGCTGAACTTCTGGAGTGAGTTTGCTGCACTGAAAGTAAAGGGGCCGAATAATTTTGCACGCACCACTTTTCAGTTTTTTATTTGCTAAAAAAGTTTAAAATATCCAATAGATTTCGTTCCACTTCACAATTGTGTCCCACTTGTTGGTGATTCTTCACAAAAAATAAATTTTTTATATCTTTATGTTTGAAGCCTGAAATGTGGCAAAAGGTTGAAAAGTTCAAGGGGGCCGAATACTTTCGCAAGGCACTGTATATATATTAGACATGTGCGATTCGTTTCGTACGAATCTCAAATTCGTACGATCGGGAGGATCCGAAATACGAATTGCCGTGCGTCCGAATTCTGTACGGAATACGAACTTTTGTTTACGAATTCCGGATCTCAGTCATTATGCTTATTATGACTTGCAGAAGACTTCTGTGATAGAAGTCAATGTAAATTGCCTGAAGACATCAGTGAAGGACTTTCATCCTCTCTGGGCAGGCTGCCAAGAAAAGAACAAAATGATACAATGTTTCTTCTTCAATGGGCTGAACTCAGTGTGTAGAAGTTTTCAGTTTAACCATTTAAAGACTAAATCTTTTCTGACACTTGTTGCTTACAAGTAAAAATCCTGTATTTTCTGCTAGAAAATCACTCAGAAGCCCCAAAAATTATATATATTTTTTTAGCAGAGACCCTAGGGAATAAAATAGCGGTTGTTGCAATATTTTATGTGACGCGGTATTTGCACAGAGGTCTTTCAAATGCAAGTTAGCCCTTTATCACGGTGCTGGTGTCATTGCTGTATGTCACGCTGCTGATGTCAGTGCTCTCTATCACGGTGCAGGTGTCATTGCTGTATGTCACGCTGCTAATGTCACTGCTCCCTAGAGGTCCACCGAAAAAAAAAAGGGCTAACTTGTGTTTGAAAGACCGCTGCGCAAATACCGCGTCACATAAAATATTGCAACAACCGCTATTTTATTCCCTAGGGTCTCTGCTAAAAAATATATATATAATTTTTGGGGCTTCTAAGTGATTTTCTAGCAGAAAATACTGGATTTTTACTTGTAAGCAACAAGTGTCAGAAAAGATTTAGTCTTTAAATGATTAAACTGAGAACTTCTACACACAGAGGTCAGCCCATTGAAGAAGAAACATTGTATCATTTTGTTCTTTTCTTGGCAATCTGCCCAGAGAGGATGAAAATCCTTCACTGATGTCTTTAGGCAATTTACAGTGGTGTGAAAAAGTGTTTGCCCCCTTCCTCATTTCCTGTTCCTTTGCATGTTTGTCACACTTAAGTGTTTTGGAACATCAAACCAATTTAAACAATAGTCAAGGACAACACAAGTAAACACAAAATGCAATTTGTAAATGAAGGTGTTTATTATTAAAGGTGAAAAAAAATCCAAACCATCATGGCCCTGTGTGAAAAAGTGATTGCCCCCTTGTTAAAACATACTATAACTGTGGTTGTCCACACCTGAGTTCAATTTCTCTAGCCACACCCAGGCCTGATTATTGCCACACCTGTTCACAATCAAGGCATCACTGAAATAGGAGCTGCTTGACACAGTAAGGTCCACCAGAAGATCCTTAAAAGCTACACATCATGCCGTGACCCAAAGAAATTCAGGAACAATTGAGAAAGAAAGTAATTGAGATCTATCAGTCTGGAAAGGGTTATAAAGCCATTTCCAAAGCTTTGGGAATCCAGCGAACCACAGTGAGAGCCATTATCCACAAATGGCGAAGACATGGAACAGTGGTGAACCTTCCCAGGAGTGGCCGGCCGCCCAAAATTACCCCAAGAGCGCAGCGACGACTCATCCAAGAGGTCACAAAAGACCCCACAACAACGTCCAAGGAACTGCAGGCCTCACTTGCCTCAGTTAAGGTCAGCGTTCATGCCTCCACCATCAGGAAAAGACTGGGCAAAAATGACCTGCATGGCAGAGTTCCAAGGAGAAAACCACTGCTGAGCAAAAAGAACATCAAAGCTCGTCTCAATTTCTCCACAACACATCTTGATGATCCCCAAGACTTTTGGGACAACATTCTGTGGACCGATGAGACAAAAGTGGAACTCTTTGGAAGGTGTGTGTCCAAGTATATCTGGCGTAGAAGGAACACTGCATTTCATAAAAAGAACATTATACCAACAGTAAAATATGGTGGTGGTAGTGTGATGGTCTGGGGCTGTTTTGCTGCTTCAGGACCTGGAAGACTTGCCGTGATAAAAGGAACTATGAATTCTGCTGTTTACCAAGAGATCCTGAAGGAGAATGTCCGACCATCTGTTCGTGTACTCAAGCTGAAACGAACTTGGGTTCTGCAGCAGGACAATGATCCTAAACACACCAGCAAGTCCACCACCGAATGGCCAAAGAAAAACAAAATGAAGACTTTGGAGTGGCCTAGCCAAAGTCCTGACCTGAATCCTATTGAGATGTTGTGGTATGACCTTAAAAAGGCAGTTCATGCTCGAAAACCCTCTAATGTAACTGAATTAGGACAATTCTGCAAAGATGAGTGGGCCAAAATTCCTCCAGGACGCTGTAAAAGCCTCATTGCACGTTATCGCAAACGCTTGGTTGCAGTTGTTGCTGCTAAGGGTGGCCCAACCAGTTATTAGGTTTAGGGGGCAATCACTTTTTCACACAGGGCCATGATGGTTTGGATTTTTTTTCACCTTTAATAATATACACCTTCATTTACAAATTGCATTTTGTGTTTACTTGTGTTGTCCTTGACTATTGTTTAAATTGGTTTGATGTTCCGAAACACTTAAGTGTGACAAACATGCAAAGGAACAGGAAATGAGGAAGGGGGCAAACACTTTTTCACACCACTGTACATTGACTTCTATCACAGAAGTCTTCTGCAAGTCATAATAAGCATAATGAGCAATGTTTTTGCCTTTAAATTCATCGTAAAGAACGTTCGTACACGTTAACGACAATTCGTATTTCGTACGAAACAGAACGGAATTTCGGACACGAAATACGAAGTACGAATTAATTTTATTACGAATCGAAACGGAACAGAACGAAACAAATTTATTGACGGCGCCCATGTCTAATATATATATATTTTTTTACAAGTAATGGCGGAGATCAGCAACTTGACTGCAATATTGTGGCAGACACATCAGACACTAACCGACACTTTTAACACTTTTTGGGGACCAGTGACACTAATACAGTCATCAGTACTAAAAATATGCATTGTCACTGTACTAATGACACTGGCAGGAAAGGGGTTAACATCAGGGGCAATCAAAGGGTTAAATGTGTTCCTAGCCTGTGTTTTCTCACTGTGGAGGAGGTGTTTGACTAGGGAAGGCATTGATCTATTTCCCTGCTTTGTAGACACACAGGATCAATACCTTCCCTTCTAACAGAACAGCGATCGGCTTTGTTTACATAGGGAGATTACCGTTCTGGCTGTGTACTGTATAATCAGCAGATGCCGGCAGACATCAAGCTGCGGTACCTGCTGGATCGCTGCTCGCACAATCCCCAGACCCAGAAGTGTCAGATCATGTACTAGGTATGAAATCTGAAAAAATGGTATACAGTATACATAAAAATTTATATCTGGGTACAAATATAGAAACACTGTTTATGACCATGTAAGCCACATAAATTTATACATAATCCATGTAGGTATAGTCACCCTACGCGTTTCGGAACATAATGAACTGTCTCCTTCTTCAGGGAAATAGGTACAGGATTAACATGGAATAGAAATTGTGGCAGGGTTGAATATGTCCCAGAATTGTAGTTTATTAAAAGCAGAGCACAGTAAATAGACTCCCAACGAATAGTTCACTTTGCCAGTGTTCAGAGCACACGAGAAGGGTAAAGAAAAAATGGGCCGGTGGCATAGCACTGTGCAGGTATACTCGGGACCTTCTGTAATTGTAAAGGCCAAAGGGAAGTCCAAAAAATGGAAAATCCAAAGAGAGGCCACCCTGGAAAACCCTTATAGTTATCAGAGAGTGGAGATTGGCTGGCAACTCGTCCGACTGGCGTTCCGCATGTGAGATCTGCAGATTCGGTTAGAAAACAATCAAAAAAGACAAAAAGAAAAAATGGTATACAGTATACATAAAAATATATATCTGGGTACAAATATAGAAACACTGTTTATGACCATGTAACCTGAGCTGCAGCATGGTGGCCAAGACCATACAGCGGTTTTACAGGACAGATTTCGCTCAGAACAGACCTTGCCATGGTTGACCTAAGAAATTGAGTGCATGTGCTCAGTTTCATATCCAGAGGTTGTCTTTGGGAAATTGACGTATGAGTGCTGCCAGCATTGCTGCAGAGGTTGAAGGGGTGGGGGCCTGGGGGGTCAGCCTGTCAGTGCTCAGACCATACGCCGCACACTGCATCAAATTGGTCTGCATGGCTGTCATCCCAGAAGGAAGCCTCTTCTAAAAATGATGCACAAGAAACCCTGCAAACAGATGGCTGAAGTAGACTAAGGACATGGATTACTGAACCATGTCCTGTGGTCTGATTAGACCAAGATAAACTTATTCGGTTTAGATAGTGTCAAGCGTGTGTGGCGGCAACCAGGAGAGGAGTACAAAGACAAGTGTGTCTTGTCTACAGTTAAGTACGGCGGTGGAAGTGTCATGGTCTAGGGGCTGCATGAGTGCTGCTGGTACTGGGGAGCTAAAATTCATTGAGGGAACCTTGAATGCCAACATGTACTATGACGTACTGAATGATTCCCTCCCTTCGGAGACTGGGCCCCAGGGCAGTATTCCAACATAACTACCCACCCCAAACACACCTCCAAGAAGACCACTGCCTTGCTAAGGAAGCTAAGGGTAAAGGTGATGGACTGGCCAAGCATGTCTCCAGACCTAAATCCTATTGAGCATCTGTGGGGCATCTTCAAATGGAAGGTGGAGGAGCGCAAGGTCACTAGCATCCACCAGTTCCATGATGTCGTCATGAAGGAGTGGAAGGGGACTCCATTGGTAACCTGTGAAGCTCTGGTGAACTCTATGGCCAAGACGGTTAAGGCAGTGCTGGGAAATAATGGTGGCCACAGAAAATATTGACACTTTGGGCCCAATTTGGACATTTTCACTTAGGGGTGTACTCATTTTTGTTGCCAGCGGTTTAGACATTAATGGCTGTGTGTTGAGTTATTTTGAGGGGACAGCAAATTTACACTCAAATATGGAGCCAAAGACAGTCACCAATGGTGAACCACACAAAGGCACTAGCAGCGCTTTGTTTCTTTAAAACATAAACAAAACTAAATATATCAACCTACACCCAGTAAGAAACCTTATAGAATAATTAATTTCAAACTGAAAGCATAAATACTGTATGTTAGTTGAACTCAATACGTTCCTCTATGGATCACTCTGCCTATATATTTCAAAACATTTATTTATATTAAAAAACTCATAAAAATGCGCACTCACAAAATCAACATCTTGAATAGTACATAAAATACAAAATCACATTACGATCGGTCCGGTCTAACCTTGCATCGCCATCCGCGGTGTTCCCGGGAAGGATAGACTGTCAAACGATCGTTCAATCAGGTAAGCTGCGTGACTCCGCGCTGACGCGTTTCAGTCATCACTTTCATCAGAGGGCGTGGCCACGCAGTGCAGCAACCTTCTTTAACCGCTTGAGATCCGCGTTATAGCCGAATGACGGCTACAGCGCGGACCTGCTTTGCCGGGACTACGTCTATTGACGTTGTCCCGTGCACGAACGGCCTGCGTGCCCCTCTGTGATCAGCGAGTCTATGATGTTTATGTTTTAAAGAAATAAAGCGCTGCTAGTGCCTTTGTGTGGTTTACCATTGGTGACTGTCTTTGGCTCCATATTTGAGATGTTTGAGTAATATAGCACCAGCTATAGTTTAGTACTTACCGTGAGCGCTGAGGGAGTGGGATTTTTAGTTTTCTAATATCTTGCTCATATTTTCTTTTAGAAAATGTACACTGTTAAACAAGCTGTGCACTCACTACTTTACAATGTATCAAAGTGTAATTTCTTCAGTGTTGTCACATGAAAAGGCAGAATAAAATATTTACAAAAATGTGAGGGGTCTGCTCAACTTTGTGAGATACTGTATGTATTGGCATGTGCTAAGGTCTGCAGCAATGAAGAGACATTTGAAGGGGTGTGTGGTGTTCTGCCATTCACTATACCCATTCAGTGTTTACCAGTGACACCTATAACACCAGAAGAAGGATGAGGACCAGAGAAGAAGGATGAAAACCAGAGGAAGGCGAGGAACAGAGAAGGACAAGGAACAAAGAAGAAGGGTGAGGATCAGAGAAGAAGGGCAGGGACCAGAGAAGAAAGCCAAGGACCAGAGAAGAAGGACAGGGACCAGAGAAGAAGGACAGGGACCAGAGAAGAAGGGCAGGGACCAGAGAAGAAGGGCAGGGACCAGAGAAAAAGGGTGAGGACCAGAGAAGAAGGGCAGGGACCAGAGAAGAAGGTCATGGACCAGAGAAGAAGGGCACGGATCACAGAAGAAGGGGCATGGATCAAAGGAAAAAGACACGAACCATAGAAGGACACGGGATCATAGAAAGTCTCATCACTGAGCTGGGACGGCAGCTGCCATGCAGGCTGGACCTCCTGGACCACATACTCTTCAGGAGGTCTGTGAAGGCAAGAGGGACGGTGAACTGCACAGAAATTATGGAACCTGCAATAGAATGGAAGAAAAATGTTACATTACTCTATGAAGACATTCTTTACTTCAACAGCGGAGTTCACCTTTACTTCCCTACACACCAATGTACATTCCCGTTTCCTTCACTCACCTCTCCCCCCCCCCCCCCACCCCTCCACTGTGTAGCTGAAGGAAATACCTTCTCATTCAAGGGATGGAGGAGTGTGTGACCTGGTCAGATGACAGCACTGGGCCAATCAGCTCTGTCCTAATACCAGAGATGGGATTGTGGTGTCTCCCAGAACTTAGAAGAGTGGAGGAAACAACAACCCCCAGGCCAGGTGTGCTGTACAGGGATTTCAGAATAGGAGCGGGTATAATAGAAAGCCCCCCCCATAGTGTGACATTATAGATACGACCCCCAGATAGGAACAAGTCTGACCTTCTCCTATCTATGGGATGACAGGGGAAACGTGAGAGAAGAACATGACACCTTTCAACTCAGAAAACCACGGGCCGCCCTCATCCCAGCCAAGCGCGGTGTCCACTGTCCTGATCCCAGCCAAGTATGGTGCCCACTGTCCTTATCCACAGCACCCCAAGGGCCCATCCCCCTCATCCCGAACACCCCGAGTTCTCACCCCCTCACCCCAAACACCCCGAGGGCCCATCCCCCTCACCCCGAACACCTTGAGGGTTCATCCCCCTCACCCCAAACACCTTGAGGACTCATCCCCCTCACCCCAAACACCTTGAGGGCCTGTCCCCCTCACCCCAAACTCCTCGAGGACCCCATCCCCTCTCACTGCCTGTAAAAGCAATCGTTCTACATTGCAGGGAATCACTGGCTGAAAACAAAGATACAGTATGTGGATGATGCCTGTAGCTGCACCCCGATATCTCCACTGAAAGTCCAGGGCATCAAAGACATGAGGAGGACACACATGACATCTAACGAGAACAAAGAATTACAACCACAGTTGCCTTGCTCTGCAATTACCGTATTTATCGGCGTATAAAATGCACCGGCGTATAACATGCACCCCAGGTTTAGGAGGGAATTTTAAAGAAAAAAACTTTTAGGAGAGAAGTTTAAGGAAAAAAACGTACATTTAAATGCCCATCAACGCAGCCTTATCAGTGTCCATCTGCAGCCTTGTCAGTGTCATTTGCAGCCTTGTCATGCAGCCTTGTCAGTGTCATTTGCAGCCTTGTCATGCAGCCTTGTCAGTGTCATTTGCAGCTTTGCCATTTAAAAATGGCACCGGCGACATACAGAGCCGGATATCCTGTGTATCTCGGCGGTGCCCAGGAGCTCTCGTCCGTTCTCGGCGGCTCTCGGCTGTTCTCAGCTGCTTCCGGCTGCTCTCGGCCGTTCTCGGTAACTTTCGGTCGCTCTCGGCCGTTCTCGACATTTTATATATACATATATATATATATATATATATATATATATATATATATATATAAAACACTCCAAAACACACCCAAAGAAAAACGCACACCTCCACAACATATACAAACTTATCCTAATCTACAATATATAAGACTCCTATAATAAAACACACCCAAATAACAATAAAGAGGGGTACAGTGGTCCCCAAATTAGCAACACAATGGAGCTAAATATTCCATTCACCCTTAGCCTCATTCATACGGGGGGTATGAATCCATACCCAATAGGAGGGGCGTGTTTACCAGCATCCCGTGTAGGCTGTACCATTGCTGTCAACTGGGTTGCAGTGGCTGTACCCAATTTGACATCTGTGTGGGTGCTGGTGCACAGCCCCGAATGCACCCAGGGTGCGTCCGTGCAACTGCACCCGCATGGATGTCCTTTTTAGACTAACTCAGCCCCTACACAGGGTACAGATTCATACACCCCATGTGAGTAAGGCCTTGGACTTCTCCATGTAGGACCTCACTGGTGGGAAGTGTTCTCATTTCTCTAGCAGAGAAAGCCTAAAGAAAGCTGAAAAGACTCCTCCCGCCACTGAAGACAAAAAGAGTTCCAACCTCCCTTCATAGCCGGTCTAACACACGCCTCAAAAACATACTGGCCTTTAACTTCCCCTCATAGTCGGTCCAGCACACGCCTCAAAAAAATACCGGCCTCCAACCTCTGTCAGGGCTGGCTTAGCCCTTCCTCCTCTGGGCTGGCCGCTCAGCTGTCGGCTAATTGCCAGCTCTCTTCTCTTTCCACAGTTACCAGCTGTTCCCGATGATGCTCGTCTGACCTGCCTATTTAAAGCCTTCCAGCTCACTCTTTTGTTTGTCTTTGCATTGGTCACATCACTAGGAACCATCTCCTGCTGTTTGTTTCAAGACTGGCTTGCTGACAACCCTCCTGGCTTCTATCCTGCTTGCAGTTGCTCTCCTTGGATCCCTGACGTCTGGACTGGCTGATTACCCGATCTGGTTTATGAACTTTGGACTGGCTGACTACCCGATCTAGCTACTGGACTATGGCTATGCTTGGCTACACTTTTTTCTATTTACCTTTTTATTTTTATTAACCACTTACTTACTGGGCACTTAAACCCCCCTCCTGCCCAGACCAATTTTCAGCTTTCAGCGCTGATGCACTTTTAATGACAATTGCGCGGGCATACAACACTGTACCCAAATGAAATTTTTATCATTTTTTTCCCACAAATAGAGCTTTCTTTTGGTGGTATTTAATTACAGCTGGGAGTTTTATTTTTTGCTAAACAAACAAAAAAAGAAATCATGTTTAATAGTTTGTTATAAAATTTTGCAAACAGGTCATTTTTCTCCTTCATTGAAGTGCGCTGATGAGGCGGCACTGATAGGCTGCACTGGTAGGCACTGATAGGCTGCACTGGTGGGCACTGATAGGCTGCATTGGTGGGCACTGATAGGCTGCACTGGTGGGCACTGATAGGCATAGTTATGGCGGCACTAATAGGCACAGATAAGGCGGCACCGATGGGCACAGATAAGGTGGCACTGATGGGCAAAGATGGGCACAGATAAGATGGCACGGATGGGTGGCACGGATGGGTGGCACTAAGGGGCACTGATAGGTATCACTGATAGATGGGACTGATGGGCACTAATAGGTGGCACTGATAGGTGGCTCTGATAGGTGGCACTGCTGGGCACTGATGGGCGGCACTGATGGGCACTGGTAGATGACACTGATGGGCACGGATATGTGGCACTGGGGTGCAGCACCTTTGTTGAGGCAGATTGTGGGCACTGCTGGGTGGCACTGTGGGCACTGATGGGTGGCACTGCTGGGTGGCACTGTGGGCACTGCTGGGTGGCACTGTGGGCACTGCTGGGTGGCACTATGGGCACTGCTGGGTGGCACTAACGGGGGCACTTATTTTTTATTGAGGTGGCACTGGCAGGGGGCAGGTGGGCACTGGCAGGGCTGGCCGTGATCGGGACTGATGTCCCGATCACAGCCACCGGTGACCGGCTCTTTTTTTTTCTCCTCGCGCTGTCAGCGCGAGGAGGAATAATAGCCGATTACCGGCTCCGTTGTATCACATGATCAGCTGTCATTGGCTGACAGCTGATCAAGTGATAAGGGGTCGGGATCGACCCCTTGCTCGGATCGTTGATCAGGCGAGTCTCATAGACTCGCCGATCACAGAGCGCGCCTCAGGGGGCGCGCAGGCCACTCGTGCATGGGACGACGTCAATAGACGTCGTCCCGGAAAAGGAGGTCCGCGCTGTAGCCGTCATTCGGCTATAGCGCGGGTCTCAATTGGTTAATAAACAATTGTGATTTGATTGTACTTCTGTCTCTGTCTGTAGCATGGTTCCTGACAACCTCCCCTCATAGCCGGCCCAACACACGCCTCAAAAACATACCGGCTTCCAACCTCCCCTCATAGTCGGTCTAACACAAGCCTCAAAAACATACAGGTATCCAACCTCCTCTTACAGCCAGTCCAACACACGCCTCAAAAGCCTACCTGCCTCCAAACTTCATAACATAAACAATTACTTATAAACAAAAAAAAAATACTAAAGTGTTGAAATGCTAAAAGATGGATGAATGTTTAAAAAAGGTCTCTAAATGGTACAGCTGTCACCAATAAAGTGCTCTCACTATAAATGCAAGTGATAAATGTAAACAATTAATTAATTACTGTGACGCAAGAGTTAGCACGTATTTTGAGGATTACTGTGTATTTTATCAAGGTTGATAATAGCGCTCCAATTGTCAACAAGTAATTGTTTACATTTATCACTTGTAATAATCAATTACTTAATTTAGATCGACAATACATCAACCAAACATAATCACCTGTAAAAAAGTGCCTGAGATGTTGGCGTTAAACAGCCTGCTAGGCCTGTGGAGAACCAAATCAAGTCTTCCAAAAGCTGCTTCATATCCAAAAGTTGCCAAATGTAGACATTAAGCTTTAAGGTTAATGAAAAATATCACATTCTAAAGGGAAATGTAGTACAAGGGGTAGGGTGAGTATGGAAGAGGGAGGAAAAGAGAGGGGGGTTGGGGGAAAGGAAGGGGTGTGGGGGCTCCCCCCAACCTTCATACCCCTTCTTTACTCCAACCCCCCCTCCTTTCCTCCCTCTCTCCCTTTCCATACCCCCCCCCCCCTCACCCTTGTTCTACCTTTCCCCTTAGAATGTGATATTTTTCATTAACCTTAAAGCTTAACCTTAAAGCGGTAGTAAACCCGCACATTTTTTATTTATTTTTTTAAACCTGCAAAGCAAAAGGCATAATGAGCTAGTATGCACCGCATACTAGCTCATTATGAAATACCTTAGAACGAGGCCCCGACATCTGGCCCGATCCACGCCGAGGGAGCTGACATGCTCCCTCTGCGTTTCTTCCGGGTATCGCGGCTCCGGCGCTGTGAGTGGCCGGAGCCACGATATCGTCACTCCCGCGCATGCGCGCGGGAGATTTCAGTCCGGCCGCTCGGCTGCTGCCGGATTTTGACGGCGAGAAACCCCTTGTGCGCATGCGCCGCTGCAGTCAGCGGCGCATACCGAGGGGAATATCTCCTAAACCGTACAGGTTTAGGAGATATTTTTTTTACCTACAGGTAAGCCTTATTATAGGCTTTCCTGTAGGTAAAAGTAAAAAATGTGGGTATACAACCACTTTAAAGCTTCTGTAGAAGCTGCAGAAAGGGAAATAGAGGGCTGATGGGAGGACCCTCCTATTACTGGAATGGCAGCCGCCACCAGTGTAGGAACTTGTTTTTGGTACAGCCGTACCTGGTCCCTGGGAGGGTTCCTCAGACTTTTTGTTGAGTCTTCTTTTAGGAACAGCCAATTGTCCTGTTTGTCCAAACGTAGACATTAAGCTTTAAGGTTAATCAAAAATATCACATTCTAAAGGGAAAGTTAGAACAATGGGGAGGGGAAAGGGCTAATGGGAAATCCATCTAGTTACTGGAGGAGTGGCAGCCGCCACCAGTGTTGGAACCTGTGTTGGTACAGCCGTATCTGGTCCCTCAGACTTTTTGTTGAGTCTCCTTTGGGAACATCCAATTGTCCTGTGTGTTCAAATATAATGATAGTGATTCTGAAGCTGCAGAAAGGGAAATTGAGTGCTGATGGGAAGTCCCTCCAGTTACTGGAGTGGCAGCCGCCACCAGTGTGGGATGGAGGGAGAGGGAGGGAGACAGGGAGGGACAGCAGGCCCAGATCCTACACAACAATAGAAATTTGTGTATTCTAGAAAGTTTAACAATCAGCAGATAAAGATATTCCAAACACCTGGTGTTAGCACTTCAATCATCCCGGCACCATGGTTGTTATGGTGTTTGATTGAAGCGCATTATTTCTATTATTACATTATAATATAAAATTAAATCATTCAACTTAAAGCGATCCCCTCCTTACATCTGTGTCCCCATTAGCGGAGTCCCTCCTTACATCTGTGTCCCCATTAGGGATGAGCCGAACACCCCCGGTTCGGTTCGCACCAGAACTTGCGAACGACCCCCGCGTTCGAAACGAACGTTAGAACCCCATTGAAGTCTATGGGACTCGAAACGTTCGAAACGGAAAGTGCTAATTTTAACGGCTAATATGCAAGATAGTGTCCTAAAAAGGGTTTGGGGACCTGCCTCCTGCCTCAGGGGACACGGGTCACTGCAAAAAGAAGTTTTGGGGGGAAAAAACAGTTTTGTGCTTAAAAAACAAACAAAAAAACAGTAAAGTTAGCCCAATGTTTGCATAAAGTGAAAGATGAAGTTATGCTGAGTAAATAGATATCAAACATGTCACTCTTCAAAATTGCACATGCCCGTGGAATGGCGCCAAACGTCGCTACTTAAAAAATCCCCATAGGCGACGCTTAAATTTTTTTTTACTGGTTACATGTTTTGAGTTGCAGAGGAGGTCTAGGACTAGAATTATTGCTCTCGCTCTAACGTTCTCGGCGATACCTCACATGTGTGGTTTGAACACCGTTTTCATATGTGGGCGGGGCTTACGCATGCGTTCGCTTCTGCATGCGAGCACATGGGGACATGGGCGCTTTAAAAAATTTTTTTTTTTTTTATTGTTCATTTTACTTTATTTATTTTAGTTTGACATTTTTTTCCCCAAAAATATATTTTTGATCACTTTTATTCCTATTACAAGGAATGTAAACATCCCTTGTAATAGGAATATGGGGTGACAGGTCCTCTTTACAGTGAAATCTGGGGGTCAATATGACCCCACATCTCACCTCTAGGCTGGGAAGCCTGAAATAAAAAATAAAAAAAAGATTCTGGATTTGATCGTACTGGCGAGTTGGTAGAAGCACCGGAGGGCGGTGAGGGGTGGGGGGCGTCTATGGCTGGGTATTTCAGGGTATCACCGAGTATGGCTGGGTATCTCCGAGTATGGCTGGGTATGGCAATTTATGGCAGGGTATTGCAGAGTATTGGCGGGGTATTGGCGGGGTACTACAGAGTAATAGCAGGGTACTGCAGAGTATTGGGGGGTACTCCAGAGTAATGGCAGGGTACTGCAGAGTAATGGGGGTTACTGCAGAGTAATGGGGGGTACTGCAGAGTAATGGCAGGGTACTCCAGAGTAATGGCAGGGTACTGCACTGCAGAGTAATGGCAGGGTACTGCAGAGTAATGGCAGGGTACTGCACTGCAGAGTAATGGCGGGGTACTGCAGAGTAATGGCGGGGTACTGCAGAGTAATGGCAGGGTACTGCAGAGTATGCACTGGTATTGCAGAGTATTGGCAGGGAATTGAGGGGTTAAATTCGGTGAGCAGCGATGTGGGCACTGCAGATGCAGCCCACATCGCTGCTGACACCGATCTCTTTCCCCTCCGCTGTACCGATCGGTACAGAGAGGGGAGGGAGGAACCGGCGTCATAACATGACGCCGGTTTGTTTACAAGTGATCACTCCGTCATTTGACGGAGCGATCACGTGGTAAATGGCCGCGACGAGCGGCCGTTTACCGTGATCCGTGATGCACCGGGTCCTGTGGACCCGGCGGTCACGGATGCTCTCGAGTGCGCGCCCCAGGGGGCGCGCGAGAGCAGAATTCTGGGAGGCCGTTAATTAACGGCCTCTCAGAGTTAAACAACCGCCCTGAAGCCGTTAATCGGCAATGGGCAGTTGTTAAGTGGTTAAAGCTAGATCACTAGCTATATAGGTGAGGTGAATATAGTGGTGTATACTGCGGTCAGGGCACAGACAACAACCACTACACAGCAGCAAGATAGGAAATCAGCCAAAAACGATCGGTGTGTACTGTGTTGAAGGTACACAGAACACCCACTGCTTCAGATGCTAACACACTACACAAGGCCGCCTCAAAGGCGGCCTTATATAGTGTGGGGCGTGCACTACACAGCCTGAGCTATGATTGGCCACAGGCAGGATGCCTGTGGCCAATCATGGCTCTCCTCGCTGCTGGCGCTACGATTGGCCAAGCATGCGGGGTCACAGTGCATGCTTGGCCAATCATGAGCCAGCAATGCACTGCGCCACCGCAGTACATTGTGGTCCGCGCGCGCCACTCGAATTTAGACGCGAACGGCCCAAACGTTCGGAATTCGCCGAACGGCCGAACGGCCAATGTTCGAGTCGAACGTACGTTCGACTCGAACACGAAGCTCATCCCTAGTCCCCATGTATTGTACTGTCAATATATTTATAATTTTAATTTTATAATTTATGATATATATAGTTATATTTTTAAGTGCTGTGTAAACTGTCGCTATAAAAATCCTGTATAATAATAATAATACTCCTGCTAAAACACTCCATCGGCAGTGAAGGGGATCACATTACTTTTTCTTTTTTGTAATTTTATTTGATGGGCACAAAGTGACACTTCACTTATATGTCCGCACAGCAGAGTGGTGCATTAAGCTGCAGTATGTCGACATTCAGGGCCATCAAGTAATTGCGGAAAAATGCAGCATGTCTGCATTTTTTCACACTGCATGCACCTCACCTCACTCCAGCACTGTGGTATGAACAGGGCACTTAGATAACAATTGTTTTCTATGTACTGCTGCAGTGACTGGTGTTTATCCTGGGTGGAAAAATGAACCCTCATATCTGTGGCCTATGATACACATCACACTTGTGAACATTTTTTAGATGCAAGTTGTTTTTAAAGCACAGTTTTTTTTTTAAACTCCATTCAGTCATACCCTGTAGTTTATTACTGGGCCAATTTTCAGTTTTCAGTGCTGCGATAGTTTGACTGACATTTACTCGGTCTTGCAACACTGTACCTGAATTAATTTTATCATAGGTGTGCGCAGCCTATTGCATTAGAGTGTGCACCCCAAAGCCCAAAAGCACATGCGTGTGTGTGTGTGTGTATGGATATGCGCGGCATTTCCAAAAATGGAGCTGCCGCGGTGTTGACTCCCGTGCGCATGCGCGGGAGTGACGTCATCATGGCTTCGCCGAATGACAGCGGCGGAGCTGCGAGACGCCACCAGCAAGATGGATGCGGCGGACTACAGGGGACAGCGGCGACTTCGCTGGCTCCTGTGTCAGGTAAGTGACACATAATGGGCTACTATGCGATGCATAGTAGTCCATTATGCTTTGCCTTTGCAGGGAATGAAAGAGGAAGTAAACCCATCAGAGTTTACTTCCTCTTTAAAGGGGTTGTAAACCCTCATGGTTTTCATCTTATTGTATTCTATGCATTAAGGTGAAAAACCTTCTATAGTGCGGCAGAGACTGGATGCAGATCAGATGTACAAGAGAGGAAGGGGAGGTGAAAGGCATACCTCCCAATTTTTTGAGATGGGAAGAAGGGACACCTATTATCAAAAGTATGTAGTCATAGGACACACCCCCTGCCACACCCCCTTCAAGGAGAATTATACAAAAATCATTATTAGTTAAACCCACAAGTGTTTTTTTGCAGCAATTTAGAAAGTGGATGAAAGGTTTCACACTGGGAAACACTTTTTGATAAATATTGTATTTTATATAAAATGATATAGATCAGACCAAAATGAGGGACAAATGAGAAGACAAGAGGGAAAAGGGGGACAAAGGGACTTTGTTTCAAATCAGAGACTGTCCCTCCAAATCAGGGATAATTGGGAGCTATGGAAAGGGTTAAAAAAAAAACAATCAACCCCCACAATCTGATGGAGCTCCTAAACTGGAACTAATTAATAATTCATTTGTTCATTACTTCCTCCATTCTTCATTGAGAAAGGGGCGGGCTCTCAAATGTAAACACTACACTGCTTACATCTGCGATTGGCCATCACAGTGATCAAATGGTATGGAGCCGGTTCAGTACACCCCAATGATGTCTCAGGCATTACCAGGTACAGTGGCTGCCTGAGGGGTAATGAGCGCCTCTTCAAAAGCAGTGGGACATAAGTGGTGCTAAAGCTGGACCTTTGGGATAAGTAAATATTGTTTAATGCTGATGTCCTAGGGAAATAAGGGCTTCCCTGAAAAGGTTAAATGCTTGTTTAGGTCTACTGGACCGGAAAAAGGATTGAAACTTACCCGATCTTACACTTCCCGCAAGTCCCTGCCCTGTCAGCACTGTCTGTGTTTATGGGGGAATCATGCAAATTACCCGTGGTTGCAGCAAAGAAATTTGCACCGGCATTGACCAGCCGTACACTAATTTTGCATTATAAAACACAAGCATGTGCAGACCATACATTTACAACTGTATACTGTCTCACCCTGTGACTTTTAGACAATGTCATTTTATTAACATCTATAGCATTCTTTCACTAACTATGACTTTGGTTTGGACAAGTTTCCGCAGAACTAACTCCCCAGAAGGAAACTGTATTATGCAGTAGAAGGTATCTGGCTTCACATACCACAGCTTCCATTGTTTCAGCAAACAGATAGCAGACATAAAAGAGTGATGATTGTAATCTAAATTCACTATAATTAGTAAACTTTTTTCTAACATTAAATGAGTTTAATTACAGCATCCTACACCCAATGATGGACGCATTTTTGTATTGCTATCATGCTTCTCATAGCATATCACATTCCAGGCAAACTGTGACTACTATTGTATATATTGATATATACAGTAATTGTGCTGCCACTAAATTCCGGTAGACAAAGTCATGTAGAATTTTGAGGCCAACCAGTCTTACTACTGAACTAACACCAAATAAACCAACACCAAAAACAAATTCATGATTACATGGAAGCTCAAGATGATATATTCGCTATGCCAATACATTAATTGTACAATTTATATAAGTACATTTTTTGAAAGTATATACAATTACCTGTTGATTTTCGTAGAGGTCCAGGATTCTTATAACCTACCATGCAGTGAATTGAAATCTCAAACAATGTTATTAGTGTTCCAACTCTCTTCTGTGAGCTACACACCCCTTCCTCCATAGATAATGGAGATGAGGAAAGGGGGACTGGGGCAGCATTCCCTCTCCTCCCTACGTTGTTGAGCCCGATACCTGCTTACATCATGTAAGTGTTTTTCTATCGTTGTGGAATGAATACATTTGAACCTCTACACTTATGCCGCGTACACACGATCGGAATTCCAGTCAGAAAAAGACAGATGAGAGCTTTTCATTGGAAAATGCTACTGTGTGTATGCTCCATCGGAATTTAGCTGTCCGAATTTCCGCCAGCCAAAAATTGATAGCATGTTCTCAAGTTTCCCGACGGAAAAAATTTCTATCGGAAATTCCGATTGTGTGTATGCAATTCCGACACGCCAAAAATAAAGCATGCTCAGATTCAAGTACGAGACGGAAGCTATTGGCTACTGGCTATTGAACTTCCTTTTTCTAGTCCCGTCGTACGTGTTGTACGTCACCATGTTCTAAATGATTGGAATTTGGTGTGACCGTGTATAGGCAAGACAGCTTGAGCGGAATTCCTTCGGGAAAACCATCAGAGCTTTTTCCAACGAGAATTCCGATCGTGTGTACGCGGCATTAGGAGGTGCTTCCTTTTCTCTCCCTTCTTGAAGAGTCCTGTGCATCTTCTGGTCAGTTTCAGCCAATAATTCGGCCTGATTCGTCCCTGGAACAGAGAACAGGGATGCACCGGACCCCTGCTTTAAGCCACTCCACACAGCAGTGTGAACCCAGCCTGAGATAATGTTCATTGCCTGGCTGTCATGTTGATCCATTTACTTCAATGCTTTCTCAGTCTTTGGCCCAGTACTTTCTCAGTACAGGTTTCCTTTAATATCAGAGAAGAATGAGGGAACATGTCACTCGCTCCATCTATGAGAATGTGTAATCCCTGGCCTGAAAATTCCTTTACGTGCTCTCTTTTTACCGGTTTCACAGTCTGACCCCTTGCATTCTTTGCCATTCAGTTCATGAATGTTCTCAAGCACTGGCTCAGAATCTGAAAATGTTTGTTGGTAGTCAGTCAACTTAGTTTCATTTATTGCCTCTTTTCTTCTGGTAAGAAAGAAAGGGATACTGGCAGCGGTTCACACACAGGCAAAGTTGAAGTGAAGCTTTAAGCAAAATGTTTTTTTTTTCTGCTGTCACTGAGGGAGAAAGTGAGGAGAAACCCAACATTTGACAGATGTCATTGGGACAGGAAGTGGGGGGAAATTTTCCAAGGGGGACACATGTTCTGATGACAGCTCTCATACAGTAGGTGGGATTTTCCCTCACTGTGGGCAGATTGTCTTCCTGATGTCTCCCCAGAATATAATATTAGGGGAAATCACCAAATGGAGGCATAAACAACAAATAAAACCTCACAGAGTTTCTAACTTTTTCCTAATCAGCTCTGTTGTGAACTTTGGAAAAAAAAATAAAAAATTAAGAAATACAGGACTACTGCCTGTTACAAATTATTAAATATATAGTGTAGATTGTAAGCTCTAACAAGCAGGGCCCTTTGATTCCTCCTGTATTGAATTGTATTGTAAATGTACTGTCTGCCCTCATGCTGTGCAAACTGTTGGTGCTATATAAATCCCGAATAATAATAATAATAATATATGACTTATTACAAACAGTATATAATTTCTGTAAGATACTGTACAATAAAGAACCTTTGTTATAAAGCTCTCCATGCTTGCAATACTAAGTAAATATTCTTTCAATTAGAAAAATCTTGGCAAAGCTCCTGCAACAGAATGCTGAGCTTGTTAGCAGTAGCAAAGAATACTCCCAGTTATCCCCGTGTATACTTTGTGTATATAAAATTGCTGCCTATGCAATTGAGTTTACATTTGTGAAGTCGCTTTATGCAAGCATGTTTCTTTTATATTTCTGATTGTATAGGCATACCTTCTGTTTTATGTCTACTTTATGTTTACTTATTCTACCATTAAAGCATAACTAAACTCTAGGCAAAAACTTCTTCCTAGGATTCAGGACTGTAGATAGTTTTTTTTTTTGTGTTTTTTTTTTTTTGGGGAGCAAGCCTAGGGATACAGAGGAAAACAATTAGGTGGTATACACAGTGGTGGATTGTGTATGTGGCAAAATTGTACTAACAGTGAGAGGGCCTCAAAAGTGCTCAGGTGTCAGAAGTGCTTAAGACACTGACCACAGGGTATAGTAATGCACAGAGAGCAGGGATCAGAAGTGCATTACGTACCGAGTAAAGGGGTCAAGAATACATAACACACAGAGTACAGGGGTCAGGAGTGCAGGGAAAAAAATGCATATTTCTTATTTTTTCCCACAGGAACCTGCAAAGCATTGCACCTGAGATCAATGGACAGCAGGTGGAATGTCTGGCTCCCACAGACTCTTCCTCTCTGCCCATACCTCTGTATGGGCTTTCAGTTGCAGAGGAGGCTTCAATGCACTTTGAGTGTGGTGATCACTGCACACCTATTCCATTGAGAAGTCTGTAGTGGGGTTAGATGGGACTTGGGTAGTTTATTTATTAACAGATCTCCATGAATGGATGATGCAGCTGTACGAGCAGAGTATATGACAGCTGCTGTGGGGAAGAATAACCCCCACATGTTGCCGGGGTAAGGGGTGTTTTGGGGGCGAGAGAGTTGCTTAGCAACATCTTACACCCTAAGTAGGGGTATAACCTTTGCTAAAGGTGGAGTTAGCCTTTAAGGAATATTTTTGGGGTAAAAAGGCTGTGACTTGTGTGTGCAGTGTGTACTGCAAGTGGGCATAGACTGTATTTAAAGTAGTACTATAGGCAATTTTTTTTTTCATTTTGGATAGAGTATGTGAGGGTTATAACCCCTGATGGTTTATTTTTTGCCATCTATGCCCCATTGGGAAGATTTTCCTTCACTTCCTCTCCTATAGCACAAATAGGAAGGGAGAAGAACTCCCTGCAAATTAAGGGAATCTCTTGAGGACCCCCAGGCAGGGCCGGACTGGCCTACCGGGATACCGGGAAATTTCCCGGTAGGCTGCCTGCCCTGGGGCTGCTTTAAGTGGCGACTGCAGTGCTCTCCTCCCTCTGTCCTCTGGCGATCGTATATATCACAGAGCTGGGTCTGTATGCAAGGTCCCGCCCCCCCTAGACTGACTCGTGTGATAGTAGATTTAATCACTGTTCCGCCTATCACACGAGCCGGTCTAGGGGGGCGGGACCTTGCATACAGACCCAGCTTCATGATATACGAGTGCCGGAGCACAGAGGGAGGAGAGCGCTGTTATACAGAAAATTGTGAGTCTGCAATTAGTGGGCAGAGAGGCTGCAATTGGTGGACACAGAGGCTGCATTTAGTGGGCAGAGAGGCTGCATTTAGTAGACAGAGAGGCTGCAATTGGTAGACAGAGAGGCTGCAATTGGTGGACACAGAGGCTGCAATTAGTGGACACAGAGGCTGCAATTGGTAGGTAGAAAGGCTGCAATTGGTGGGCAGAGGGTGCAGTTGGTGGGTACAGAGATGCTTCAATTGGTGGGCACAAAGAGGCTGCATTGGTGGGCACAGTGAGGCTGCAATGAAGTGAATCTGCATTGGTGGACACAGAGAGGCTGCATAGGTGGGCACAGAGAGTCTGCATAAGTGGGCACAGAGAGGTTGCAATGGTGGGCAAAGTGAGGCTGGATTGATGAGCACCATGAAGCTACAATTATGGGCACAGTGAAGCTGCAATGATTGGCACAGGGAGGCTGCATTGGTGGGCACAGGGAGGCTGCAATGATGGGCACAGTGAGGCTGTATTGGTGGGCACAGCAATTCTGCATTGGTGGGCACAGCGAGCTGCATTGCTGAGCACGGCGAGACTGCATTGATGGCCATGGCAAGGCTGCATTGATGGGCACTGCAAAGCTGCATTGATGGGCACGGCGAGGCTGCATTGATGGGCACAGTGAGGCTGAATTTGATGGGCACTGATGAGGCTGCATTGATCTCTTGTATCGTGTCTGCAGTCTCTGGCCATCTCTTGTACTGTATCTGCAGACCATCTTTAGTGTGATGTCCTAAGTCTCTAACCATCTCCTGTACCATGCCCGCAGCCTCTGACACCTCCTGTATCATGTATGCAGCCGCTGACATCTACTGTATCATGCCTGCAGCCTCTGACCATCTCTTGTATCATGTCCGCAGCATCTACCCATCTCCTGTATCCTGTCCGCAGCCTCTAGCCATCTCTTGTATCCTTTCCTCAGTCTCTAGCTATCTCTTGTATAATGTCCTCAGTCTCTAACCATCTCTTGTATCATGTCCTCAGTCTCTAGCCATCTCTTGTATTCTGTCCTCAGTCTCTGAACAACACTTGTATCATGTCCGTAACCTCTGACCATCTCTTGTCTTATATCATGTCTGCAGTCTCTGGGGGGGAGTCTGGAGAGGAGTTAAGAGTGGGAGTGTTGCCAGGATGGGGGTTATGGGAGAAGTCAGATGTGTGTGGACTGTGGAGAGGAGACTATAGGATAAAACCAGAGGCATCAACCTGGAGCCATCTAACAGAGCGGAGGTCAGTGACAGTGCTGCCAGGCAAGTCTGAGGGAGGGGGCACTGATGAAAGGGGGGAGTGAATACAATAATATAAGGGGGCACTGATGTAAAGGTTTCTTCCTTATATCAGTACCCCCCCCTCCCCACCCATTCTTTCTGCGGAAGGTGGTCTCTGGAAACCAGAGTCCCCCCTGCGTTCCTGGGGTGTTCCTTGATGATGAACCAATTTTACCACTTTTAACTATAATTTGCTTTTTCATACACATATATATATATATATATATATATATATATATACCCTGTATGCTTTCATATCTGCCTTCTATGTATATATAGAATACACTCTTCAAATGTGCTTTAAAATGCATGGTTTCAGAAAGTCCTATCTGGGACAAAAAGTGACAGTGTGCTTCAGTGCTTGGTGACTTCCTGGATTGCAACCGGTGCGATTCCCATGCATAAAGACAATAATCTGCACTCACCAGCTCCCCTGCCCCTTGAGGGGTTAATGCGCCTCCACAGTGTAAGCCCCTGTGTCGCTATATGGAGCTGCTTCAGTGGGGCCAGACGACGTCCAATGACGAAACGCGTAGGGTGTGGCCTAAGGTGTACACTCTCTCATTACGGCGGCGGTGAATTCAAAAGCTGTGAGCAGAAAATATACTGAGGCATTGTTTTTACCCTTCGGTTTGTGAGTAACCTCTTATACACCTAATAAAGTGTTGTTTTAAACGGGATCACACTATGTTTGCATCATTTTGTTTTTAATGAGGGATACTACTGGATGGCAACTGAAGCAGCTCCATATAGCGACACAGGGGCTTACACTGTGGAGGCGCATTAACCCCTCAAGGGGCAGGGGAGCTGGTGAGTGCGGATTATTGTCTTTATGCATGGGAATCGCACCGGTTGCAATCCAGGAAGTCACCAAGCACTGAAGCACACTGTCACTTTTTTGTCCCAGATAGGACTTTCTGATATCATTTTTCTGCTGCTGGACATTTGTATCAATTTGCATCTGCATTTTTGTAATTTCTCTTATAGCGACTTTTTATTTATTGAATATAAAGCACTGTATTTATGTATTTTGTCATATATTTCTAAGCACGGTATATATTGTTGGTTGTAAATTGCACATAAGGATTTTTATATATTTTTTATTTTTATATGTCAGTCACTAGTGGATAATTTAATAATAAGGCATGGTTATTGTAGACACTAAGTAGACATAATCAGGAGAGCGCCATAACTACCCTTCTTTATACTTGTTTATGTTTTTCAACCTTTGGGTTGGATATTTTAGGTAGTGGCAGCCCCGCATTCCCACGTCAACTGTTATTTGTTTATAAGGTCTCGCGTTTTGGGTTTAATCATAATTTCACGTCCATAGCGTACCTTGACCCCCCCTTTTCCATGTACAAATTTAGTTTTTGTCTCAGAACAGTAAAGGGGTTCTGAGGGTTAATTGTGTAGGTTTAACTTTGACATCAGTTTGGCTGGGCTGTGTTAGAGTTCTGCCTGGTCATGTGTACAGTTAGGTGCACATGACAGGCTCAGAATCAGGCCTGGTTGGACGTTTTGGGTATCAGCTTTCCCGGAGCCAATCAGTGGGTGCGCCGGGCCCCGCTGAGGAGTCTGGGGAAGGGTACTTAAGATGCTGAAGTCACGTGTTCCAGGTTCGTTTGTGAGGCCCTAGCAGTCTGTTCCTGATTCTGGGCTGGGGTAGCCCCGTGAGGGGTCCCGGTCAGGGGAGCGTTCATCGCTCCGAAACATGCTTCGGTTGGCTAACCCCAATAGACCCGCCTGGTCTGGGGTAAGGATACGTCTGTTCCCGAGTCTCGGAACTGGCTGGTCCGAGGCGCAGTAACTGAGGGAGGATTCAAGGTGTCCGGGTGTGCTCTCAGCTTGGAGGGGCACCGCAGCTCGTGTAGGCGACCGAGGGAGGACTCTTCGGAGGAGGGCCAATAAGCTGGCATCCTGAGAAGTGCCTGGTTGCTGAGTTGTGAAGGACACTGAGGAATTCATGTTTTTTCCAGTACTGCCAAGGAGACAGAGAACGTTCCAGGTACTGAGGAAAAAGGTTCCTGTTCACTTCTGTTATCAGTTACTCAAGATCAAAGATTTCACAAGTTCTGGATCAAAGTGCTGACTGCCATAATCTCTGGCTAGAGATTTGTTCAGCCTTGAAGAGCCCAGCTGCGAGTGGCTACTCTCTGGGTGATATTAGAGACTTTCTGATATTAGCAGTTCAATGTGCCTGAGTTTCTTCACCCTTGCCCTCTGTTCCCATATGAGACTGTGTTGTTGGATGTTACCCCTGCAAATAAAAACCTTTTCTAAAGGACTTTTATGGTGTTAGCATCCAAAGTTGTGGGGTACTAACCCTGGGAACCCCTAGACGTGAAAGAACCAGCCAAGCGGAGGTAACCGGTAAGCCCAAAAGTTAAGGCCGCCCTGCCAAGGGTTATGGCCGCTACACAAATATCATGCATTTACCATCTTTATATTCTACAGGGCCTCTGCGTTCAAAAAACATAGACAGTGGAATACATAGAGAATGTCAATGACAAACAGAAATAAAAGACATGGTGGGGACAGCACAGAAGTCAGCATATCCATAAACCATGGACACTCCTGTTCTCAGTTTGTTCTCAGCTCCAGTAGCACAGCATCACTGGTTGCGCAGTTTATTGCATCATAGCAATCGATGATACAACCCCGGCCCCATTCAGCGGGATATTCATGTCATGAATTTGTAACACTTAAAAAAAGATCCTCAAGATACTACCTGTTAAAACTTAATGTATATATACATATAGGTACTGTAACTTGTTTTATTATATATACACAAAATATATATATATATGTACATTCACAATGCAAAGTTGTGGTACAGCAAGTAGCTGATAGGAAATGAAGTAGTATCAAGTCAAACAAGTCACAAGAAAAGTACAGCATATATAGGAAATGATAAACTTATAGCCTCCACCCCTCCGCTGACACATTTGGCACCTTTCAGGGGGGGGGGGGGGGGCAGATGCCTGGTTTTGACAGGTACCTGTTCCCACTTCCAGCTGATCTTGCCACGACAAAGTCATCTGGAAGTTCGGCCCCCCTCCTCCACTGGGCTATTCACAAAGCACAGCAAGCTTCGCTCATGCGCAGTAGGGAGCTTAGACCCCTTTCACACTGAGGCATTTTTCAGGAACTTCAGCTCTAAAAATAGCGCCTGTAAAGCACCTGAAAAAAGCCTCAGCTGCAAACCCAAATCACAAAAACTCCTGCTAGTAGCTTCTTTGCAGCGGTGTAGGAACGGTGAATACACAGCTCCTACACTGCTCCTCCACTGCTCCTGCCCATTGAAAACAATGGGGCAGCACCGTGATACCGTCAGCAAAGCGGCGTTTTGCGGGCGGATTTAACCCCTTTTCGACCACTAGCAGAAGGTTAAAACCGCCATGCTAGCGTCCGAATAGCGCCGCTAAAACTAGTTAAAAATAGCGCCGCTTTACCCCTGACGCCCACGGTGGCTCAGTGTGAAAGGGATCTTAGTGGAGATGGTGGCAGCAGCACCCGACAGCTGATTAAAAAATTGGCTGGGGTGAAGACACCACTGGATTCATGAACAGGAGAGCGTCCTAATATTAAAAGACAGCAGCTACAGTATTTTTAGCTGCTGACTTTTATTTTTTTTTTATTTATATTTCTTATATATCTTATATATCTTATTTATATTTTATTTTTTGTGAAGGAGCCTGGAGCTCCTCTTGTAAAGCAGGGGAATTGCAGGTCAGAAGGAGGTCAAATGCACTTGTCAATAAATTCTGAATGATCTAAGAACGCCATTGGTCCAGTCCCCTAAGTCTCACCAACATGGGGCAGACAGCAATGAAACCTGAGGTCTAAGGCAGTTGTGGCAGGTGCTCCATTTTTTGGGGAGGGTGGCGGTAGGTCAGTCGGTCACATGATTGCATTGACAACCCCACCCCCCCGTCGTTCAATCGTTAGTCAACCAACCCCAAACTTAGCCCATCTAGGTCGCGGGCGGGGCATCTTCCTTGTCAGCTTCACCCTGCGTCTTCTCCTCAGCATCATGGTAACTTCCCCTGAGTCTTCTCCTCCTTGGCAGCCAATAAGATTGCTTCTTCTCTCAGTCAATCAGGTCTCAGAACCCTCTTACTGTTTGGCCGGGAGGAGAATCAGGAAGACAATAGCGAATATTAATTTGCTATTGTCACACAACTGGGTGGGCTCAGAGTGCAGTGCCCTTATGGAGGAGCCACCACTGGTCTCAACCCTTTCTCACTCTAACAATATATATTGCTACATTAGAATCTTAATATGGACACATATTACAGACAACATTAAAAGTAGATTTTACTGGGTTTTAATAAGTGTCATGGGTAAATGTTTAATTTTAAAAATAAGGATTTTATACAAATAATTAAAAAGATAAAATGTCAGTTTATAAACGTTTTTGCAATTATAGTTTCCTTTTAGTGACTGACAAAGTGTATATGTGGTAAGCAGAAAGATATAAAAGTACTGTACAGCATCTGCTGTAATAAGTTCAGGTAAAATGCTTCATGTTTAATCATGTAAAATCTCTAATCCACAGACCCCTTTCACATGTGCTTTGTCCAGTCCGATCAGTAGGAGATCTGTGACCAGATGCTCGGCTGAACCAGATCAGAATAGAACGGATGTCACTTTTGTGACACCTGTGGCAGTTCATTTTTTTGCTGCAGGAGCTATATTGGATCTATATGAATTTTACATCCATTTACATCAAACTACCTCCAATTTGTCACAAGTCTGAAAAAATAGAAAAAAAATTTTTCTTGACCTGGGCAGATTTGCAAGTAATTGGATGTAAACAGACACATCCGTTTACATCCCTTTGTCCATAGACTTATGTGGAGCTTCTGATCAGGTCTGCTTGAAAATCTAAGCCCTTGTACACACGGTCGGAGAATCCGTCGGAATGTGTCCTATCGGACCGTGTCGTTGGATAATCCGACTGTGTGTGGTATGCATCGGACTGATTCCGTCGGAATATCCGTCGGACCCAATTTTCCAACATGTTGGAAATATTTCCCGACCAACTGGTTCAATCGGACATACTCCGATCATGTGTAGAGAATTTTGATCGGACCAAGTGCCACGCATGCTCAGATCAAATTCCTACATCAAAGCTATTGGCTACTAGCCTGAACGTAGTCCCATCGTAATGAAATTACATCATCACGTTCTGAATGATCAGATTTTTTGACAACTTAGTCCGACCGTGTGTATGCAACAGTTTCGGACAAGATCCGACGGACAAAATCCGACGGACAAAATCCGACAGATTTGGTTGTCGAAATCTCCGACCGTGTGTACAGGGGCTTACAGGCTGACCTGATCAGACTGCCCCTGTGAAAGGGCCCATAGTTCTGACTCCTCTGAGGGAAACTAGATAACGAATGACAGGATTTATCCAACCGCAAAGTGCAACATGCAGAAATATTGGTGTGTGTTTTTCATTCTCTTATGCGGCGTACACACGACCCAACTTTACGACGGACTAGATCCGGCGGACTTGCCGACGGACTTTCAAAATGAACGGACTTGCCCAAACACAGACTAAAGTCCCTTCATTTTGAACGTAACTCCAGGTATGACGGGACTAGAAAGGGAAGTCAATCTCGCAGCTTTCATCGGCGAGATTGACACATTGCGAGCCCCGTCGCCTGATATGTATTTTAAGGGGAACCCCCCTACGCTGAAAAAATGGCGTGGGGGTCCCCCCAAAGTCGATACCAGACCCTTATCCGAGCACGCAGCCTGGCCAGGCAGGAAAGGAGGTGGGGATGGGCGAGCGCCCCCCCCCCCCCGAACCGTACCAGGGCGCATGCCCTCAACATGAGGGGGTGGGTGCTTTGGGGAAGGGGGCCGCCCTGCGGCCCCCCACCACAAAGCACCTTCTCCCCATGTTGATGAGGACAAGGGCCTCTTCCCGACAACCCTAGCCGTTGGTTGTCGGATTCTGCGGGCGGGGGGGCTTATTGAAATATATAAGGGGCCCCCAGATCCCGGCCCACCACCCTATGTGAATTAAGTGTGGGGTATATCGTACCCCTACCCATTCACCTGGGGGAAAAAAGTGTCAATAAAAAACATACTACACAGGTTTTTAAAGTATTTTATTAGGCAGCTCCGGGGGTCTTCTTCCAACTTTGGGGGTCCCTTCCGACTTCTCTGTGCTTTCTGCCTCTTCTCCCGCTCTCCGGTTCTTCTGCTGGGCTCCTCCACTATCTTCTGCTCTTTTGCCGCTCTTTTGCTAGCTTTCTCCTTCGTTGTCGTCGCCGTCTTCTTCTTCTCCTTCCTTCTTCTGTTCTTCCGATGTTGACACAATGCTCTCTCCTGCTGTAATGACGTGGACACGGTGCGCAATGACTTATATAGGCATAAGGGCATGCTGGGACTGTGCCGTCATAAGGGGCGGGGTCACCGGGTGAGATCACCCAGTGACCCCGCCCCTTATGCCTATATAAGTCGCGGTGCACCGCGTCCACGGCATTACAGCAGGAGAGAGAGCATCGTGTCAACATCGGCAGAACAGAAGAAGGAAGAAGAAGACGATGACGGCAATGACAACGAAGGAGAAAGCCAGGGTGGGTGTTAGCGGTACTGGCACTAACCTAGCGCTGCCTGGGGTGACGCAGACCCTGACCCTAAAACCTAATTGATATCACCTGCCGGGTGATCAGGGGGTTAAACCTTTATTGGGTAATAAATGGTGGGTGCCCTGATGCTATAAAAAGCAAACTAACTAACCAGAGTCACCCGTAACACTTATACGGTAATCACTGGTGAAAGGGTTAACTAGGGGCAATCATGGGGTTGAAATCTTTATTAGGTAGTATATGGGAGTCCCTGACGCTATATAAAAACCTGACGGGGACCCTAAATAACTAACTGGCTAACCAGCGTCACCAGTGGCACTTATACAGTGATCGCTGGTGAAAGGGTTAACTAGGGGCAATCAGGGGCTTAGAACCATTATTGGGTAGTATATGGGGGTACCTAGCGCTATAAAAACCTGGCGGTGAACCTAAAAAAATAACTAGCTACCTAGCAGCACCAGTGACACTAATGCAGTGATCAGAAAAACAATCGCTTAATGACACTGGCAAAAGGGGGTGAAAGGGTTAACTAGGGGCAATCAGGGGGTTAAACCTTTATTGGGAGGGGTAGGGGGCTACCCTGGACCTAACACTAACTGCCCTGACAGTTTTTACTGTCACAACTGACTTTAAATGCAGTGATCAGTAAATAAATGATCACTGCAATCAGTGACACTGTGACTGGGCGGGGGGTGATCGAGGGGGGATTTGTGTGCCTATGTGTACCTACATGTCAGTGTAGTGTTTGGTGCACTTACTTTCTCTGTTCTCCTCGCAGTCCGGTCAAAATGACCGCCCCGAGGAGAATGACATCACTTCCTCCCTGCCTGTGTTTACAATACACAGCGGGGGAAGCTTCTCATTCGCCAGGAGCGATCGAGAGGGGATGGCCAGAAACAAACGGCCATCCCCTCATCCCGGATCGCTCCTGAAGCAAAACGGACCACCGCATCCAGTGGGAGGGGGTCCGATCGGACCCCCCACCCACTGGAAGGTAAGCACGTACATGTACGTGCTTGTGCCTGTCGGTGCCATTCTGCCGACGTACATTGCCATGCGGCGGTCCTTAAGTGGTTAAAAACCTGTGTAGTGGTTTTTTTATTGATACTTTTTCCCCCAGGTGAATTTGTAGGGGTACGATGTACCCCATACTTATTCACATGGGGTGGTGGGCCGGGATCTGGGGGCCCCCTTTGATAAGGATTCCAATAAGCCCCTTGCCCGCAGACCCCGACAACCAACGGCCAGGGTTGTCGGGAAGAGGCCCTTGTCCTCATCAACATGGGGACAAGGTGCTTTGGGGGGGGCCGCAGGGCTCCCCCCTTCCCCAAAGCACCCACCCTATGTTGAGGGCATGCGGCCTGGTACGGTTCAGGGGGCGCTCGCTCATCCCCACCCCCTTTCCTGACCGGCTGGGCTATGTGCTTGGATAAGGGTCTGGTATGGACTTTGGGGGGACCCCCATGCAGTTTTTTCAGCGTAGGGGGTTCCCCTTAAAATCCCTACCAGACCCAAGGGACATTGCCGCTTATCTCTCGTGCTCGCTGCAATAGGAAAATGTGTTTTTCCTATTGCAGCGAGCGCGAGATGCACAGTATCCTGCAGCTGAGAACCAGCGCGATAGGTTCACGCTGGAAACATTTTCGCGGGCGGGTGCTGTAGCTGCCCTTGCGTTGTATTTGGTCCGTTGGACCAGCATACAGACGAACGGGCTTCCCGATAGGAACTTGGTGCAGCGGCCCAAGATTTAAAACATGTTCTATTTCTAGGTCCGTCAGACTTTTGGGAAGAAAAAGTCAGACGGAGCCCACACACGATCGAATTGTCCGACGGATTCTGGTCCGCCGGACCAAGTCTGCTGGAAAGTCCGATCATGTGTACACGGCATTAGACAAGCAAAGTTTGTCTAAGAAATGCATAAAAAATGGATAGCGTAGGACCCTCTAATTCGGGTTACTTTGTTGCAGTAAGTGGGCTTAGCACTATATGACCATATAGTATGAACAAACCCCCATATTTTCTGAATATGCTCAGGTGTTTTAAATAGCCTTGCAGGAGTTAAATTTCACTTTTGTATGTGTGAGCTGTCTTTTTTTCTCTCTGTATGGTCTTATGGCTGCACCATCTTTTGCATTTTTTAGGGTGTGCCCCCCAAATCTTTGTTTGTCTAGTGTATAGATTCGAACCAAATCCCTTTGGGCTGGAGCACCCCAACCACCCCCTCCTCATCATTGCCCCTTATTAGTGTCCACCTACGTTATAGGTGGGGTCCTTTTAATCCCATTTAGAGGAGTGTATGCTCCCAGGGTTCAGAGAAGCAGGATATTCCATTCTATGGATAGCGTAGGACCCACTAATTCGGGGTACTTTGTCGTAGTAAGTGGGCTTAGCACTATATGACCATATAGTGTGACCAAACCCCCATATTTTCTGAATATGCTCAGGTGTTTTTAAATAGCCTTGCAGGAGTTAAATGTCATTTTTGTATTTGTGCACTGTAATTATTTTTTCTTTCATTCTCTTAGGCCCCTTTCCCTATGGGATGGCCAGATCAAAACGGACTGCATGCCTGTTTCCATCCAATTATCACCTGACCTGATCCGCCCAACCAGGGTTGCCAACGTTCCACAGCATTTTTTACTGACAAAACATGGAAAATTTACTGGTGGAGCACATTTTTTTACTGGCAACCTGAGAAATTACAGAACTCCTATTGAAAACTAACACAGTGAATATTTGAACAGTATAAACATGATATGGAAACACTGACAATACCTATACTAAAGCAATTTGCTTGATTTACACTTAAAAAGTCAACACCGCATAAAAATATCAGCCCCTGATATTTATTGGCAGTAGTAAAAAAAAATCACATATTTTTACAAACTGTCACTAAATTTACTGGCAGTTGGTAACCCTGCGCCCAACGGATGGAGAACTCATCCCTATACGGCAGTTTTTAGCGGACCGGATCGGATTGGATACTGGCAGGTGTCAGCAGACTCATGTCTACTGACATCCTCCGCCCCATAGAGAACAATGGGTGGTCCGATTGTGTCCACTTGAAAAACGGACAGACGGACCTAAACAGTTGGCTGGTGTAAAAGTGGCCTTAAAGTGGCCATACACTGATCAAAACTCAGCTGGTTCAGCAGAAACTGAACAAATTTAAATCAGTGTGTGGCCATGCCTGCTTGACAGATGTCAATTGACTTCTGTTGAAGGGACATACTAGAAAACCTTGATTGAT
The DNA here is from genome assembly GCF_037356315.1 of Lithobates pipiens. Taxonomy (NCBI): domain Eukaryota; kingdom Metazoa; phylum Chordata; class Amphibia; order Anura; family Ranidae; genus Lithobates; species Lithobates pipiens. The sequence goes on from NW_027507758.1 coordinate 485,646,065, forward strand.
GGCTAAAAAAAAAAAATACAGTACCTATCCATGGCCACCTACACAAGAACAATAAATAAAAATATGAATAAAAATTGTACTTCATATATCTAAAGCCTCACAAAGATCAACCAAAATGGTACCCATAACATGTTATGTTAGATCACCATAATAATCTCAGAGAGATATAAATTACAGTATATATATTTTTTTTTGACAAATTCTTTTTTATTGACTTTTCAAAACGACAGGCCAGCAACCAGGACTCGCATAACACATCAAACAAACAAGACCTCAGCACTAGGCCATTGACTTAGCTCCAAGCCTAATATATAATCATAAATGACAGTATATTTACCGTATATACTGTATTCTTTTACTTTCTTTTTTTTTTTGTACCAAAATGAAATTTAAATTTTCTCACTGCACTGCAGTATATCGTTTTTTTTTTTGCAAAAATAAAAAGTGAAAAAAATCGTTATGTGCTTGACAAAAATAACATGAGGATATTTTGGTATCGGTTTGCACAGCCTGGACAACAGCCAGAACATGATTGTCCCCAAACAAGCCTTTAGAAGACAATCAGGTGTATTTGGATAAGCTAACAAGAAAATAAACAATCTGTGCGATCAGAGATAGCTGGAGCTATTGAAATGTCAACAGCTACTTTAATGCAGCTTAGGGCTGGATTTCACAGACATTCTAATATATTATTTGAATAGTTCTCCCAGCCTTACCAGCTATTTAAATGGCCCTGCGGTTAAAGCAGAACTAAGCTTGCTCAATCATTATTATTTGTAATCCTTATGCAGCTAGCATTAGTAAATAGATAGAAAAGTATATTATTGTTTACTTGTTTTAAATGTTTCTTTTACAGTTCTTCAGTTGCTTCCTGGTATCTGGCCTAGGAGAATATGTCATACATCCCAGAAATCCTCATGGGCATTTTTTTTTCATCTGCAAGGGGGAGGAGGTTTTTCTCAACTAAGCACACCCTCCTGCCTGCATGCCCGAGCTACGGGCAGATGGATTCCAGGAAGTAAATGCTACATTAATCACCTGCCCTTACTCAAAAAAAAAAAAAAATAGCAACAAAGCTGCTCTGCACCGAAAAAAAAAAAGTAGAGGAGCTCGCTGATAATCTAATATCCCGGTAAAAACAAAGATATATAATCATCAAATCCAAGGTAGCGCTGAGCCACACATATGAAAAGTGCATTATCAAAATGATAAGAACCTTATAGATCCAAATATGATTAAAAAAAAGTCTACAATTCATGTAAAAAGAAAATTTAAAACAACTCTATGAATAAGTTGCCACATCAAGTGTACAATACATATAGTGAATAGACATAGATGGTGCTATGTCAGATGGTGCAATCCTGTGATAAAAATATGACACACAACTCTATAAATATACTAAAACAGCAAACAGCAATTCATGTAATAGGTAGATATAGACAGCCCTATGTGAAACAGTGCAATCCAGTGCAAAAACATGCATAAATCATAAACAAAATGTCCATAAAGGCCAATTAGTGATCATAATTGATAAATAAACATTCAAAAAAGTGAAAAGTGATGAAGACTCCAAGTAAGGAAGAAATAAAGCGTGTATCCCAAGCTGGGGAAACAGAGAAAGACTTCTGTGTATCTCTACCACAGGTGCAGAGAAAAGAAATCACAAGCCGCTTACACATTTTGTCATAATATGACGTCTTCAGGGCAACCTCTGAACCTTATGCGAAACATGTAGGAGCGTAGTCCACACCACTGCATAGTTGCCAGCCGATGCTTTGTTTGTTATACGCTTGATGAAGATTTTCATATGTAAGTGCAATACTGATTTAATTTAATTTAATTAATTGAATTTCTTCATAGAGTCATTTTATATATTTGTTTACATGAATTGTAGACTTTTTTTTAATCACTGTTGGCTATTGTTCTCTCAGTGCTGCTTCTTTAAACTTTTAAAAGGATACTTTACTTTTATTTTACTTTTTTCTTCTTTCTTCTTTTTTTAATTTTACATTTAGCATGGATTTTTCATTGGGTTGTGGAAGTTTTGGCTGCAAGATTCACATTTTCGGTCTATTACCATTTTCCAATGTAAGTTTTTGGAGTGCCAAGAGGTTCTTTGTTTTTTTTCTGTTTCCCTGAACTTCTGGTCTTTACAGAAATGAATTAACAGTGGACAGTGCAATCTACGCTTGGTCTGTTAGTTTAGAGAAGGGAGGAGAAGGAGGGAGGAGCGGGGGAGTACTTTGCTATCTTAAGCTATGGGCTGTGTGTTTTTTATTGACACACACAGTGTACAGAGTAATAACTCTAGTCCCTTCATGTAAGGGTGGCTCCATAGGATGTTGCAAGAGAAAGGAGCCACCATGAAGCAGGAGACCCGGTGTAGTGTCACATTTTGCTGCCTATCACAGGATGCTGCGGAAGTGACGTTGCCGCCAGAAATTGCGTACTGCGCATGCGCGATGCGTTTCAAACACTCGCGCCATGCGTTCCAACATAGTTTCGGCAATACAGTTCAGCGAAACCATCACATAATGTTACGGAAGTGATGTTACACACAACACAAACACTGGGCCGTACGTTACAACACTAATACTTCCCTTGTTACCTAGTAGGTTTTGCATTGCTGGGACTTGTAGTGCCTATCCTGAGCTACATGCTTCAATGTTCAGTGTCCTCATCCCTATCCCCGAGCTTCAATGTTTAGTGTCCTCATCCTTATCCCCGAGCTTCAATGTTCAGTGTCCTCATCCCTATCCGCGAGCTTCAATGTTCAGTGTCCTCATCCTTATCCCCGAGCTCCAATGTTCAGTGTCCTCATCCTTATCCCTGTGCTTCAATGTTCAGTGTCCTCACCCCTGAAGCAGATGTCGCTCGTCTCGCTGCTGCCCCCGCCGCCATCCTCTGTCAGGGAATCGGGAAGTGAAGCATTACAGCTTCACTGCGCGGTTCCCTACTGCGCATGCGCGAGCCGCGCTGCGCGTCTCTTATGGTCCCCCACTGTGTCTCTGGGAACTGTGTGTTTCCCAGAACACAATGGGGGGGGGGGCGGAGCGTCTGCGGGGGTCTGCGGCGGTCTGCCCGGAAGTGGGTGCAGATACCTGGACTATCCAGGTAACTGCACCCCCCTCCCCCCTGAAAGGTGCCGATTGTGGCACCAGAGGGGGGGGGGGGAGGGATCAGATTAGCGGAACTTCCCCTTTAGGATGAAGAACCGCTTTAAGCCTGGTGGTTGATTGCTCTTGCCAGCCTTTGGAAGAAGCTTCCAGAAATAGAGTAGAAAGGTTATCCACCGGGTTAAAAATATTCTTCTAACCTTAGCTAATCCCTGGGAAGGAGGCCCAGAAAGTATAGCTGGAGAAAAGATAAATGTTTAGGAAGACCTTTTTTATGGCTCTCTTGGGGCTTCTCACCTGGAGGCAGCCTGCGTTACTGAAGAGATGGTTCTGTTAGGCCTGTACTTGGCTGAGGGCCTGAAAAAGCCTGCATTAGGGCTCCAGTCGCACAAACAAACCACTTATTTCCACAGCCAGAGTACCTGATAAAGGGGACATGACAAAGAAGACTCTGCCCTGCAAAATGTAGCTCTGCCCCCTCAAGCCCAATGTGTGATGTCACCATGGCCGGCTCCCCTGGACAGTCATCTTGCTTAGCCACAGTGGCTCCAATCATACACACCAGTGTGGGTTCTTCCTGGCTCCCATCCTATGAGAAACTATAGTACCTCTTGGCATACGTATCCACGTATACACCTATGACCATCCAGGACTGACTATCTATTGGGACCCATGACATAATGCCACGGGCAGGAAGTTTTTGGTATATTGCCTGTTGCTTTATTTACAAAATCTGAGTGCATTTTTATCATTTATCTTTTTATTTAATAAATAGTACTATTCTTAGAACCGATCACTGTTTCTTTGGTTTTTTGGTTTTTTTTTTGCTACTGTAGTTTTACATCCACTGATGAGACCATCCACCAGGAGCAACTCCTTTTCCATCCTCCATACATCTCCATTGGGGAACATTAGAAGGTCGCCACCTGCTGGATATATTAGGTAATGCCTGTGTTACACTACCTTCTCATCCTATGGGAAACTAAAGTACACCTTGGCATACGTATCCACCTATGACTGTCCAGGACTGACTATCCATTGGGACCCATGACATAATGCCACGGGCTGGAAGTTTTTGTTATGTTGCTTGTTGCTTTACTTACAAAATGTGAGTGCATTTTTATCATTTATCTTTTTATTTAATAAAATAATAGTACACTTAGAGAAGCCCACTCTCCCTTTTTTTTGCCACTGTATCTTTACATCCACTGATGAGACCATCACCAGGAGCAGCTTCCTATCCACCCCCATACATCTCCATTGGGGATCATCAGAAGGTCTTGTCCTCCTGCTCTCATTCATATATTCTCTACCATCTGTATCCTCATTACCAATCGTTACTGACATTTGGTTTGTTCCTTGACTATGCTTCAGCCCAACCTGCAACCACTTGTCACTGACCTTTGGCTTGTTTACTGACTACGCTTCTGCTGGATCCCTACCTGCTATATCTGCTACTGGACCTCGGCTTGCTCACCTCCTGGTGGGGTGATCCTGAGGACTGCGACCTGGTATTAACACACAGCAAAACCCATCTCCATCATCAGGTGCTCTGGTGAATACCGGTTAGTACTTAGATCCCCCATCTTGGGTGAGTCTGCTTGTATACCGATCCTGCTAGTTGGTGGGAGACTACAATAACTACTGGTCTTCAAGCCTGACCCTTGACGGTGACAGGGGGATTGGTTTCTGGTCTTAGGCAGTATAGCCAGCCCTCCTACACATCAGGTGCTTGGGCTGCCCTGTTGAGCTGATGTGGCCCAGGCCCCATACAGAAGGGCTGACTGTACTGCCTTAATGGTGGCCATGTATGACATAATTTTGGCCTAGGCCAGAAACCAAGAAGCCAATGAAGATTAAAATTTGATTGAGAAAGTTTAGCTACACTTTAAGTTAACTGAGAAATGAGGCTGAATGTTGCCATTCCCCAGTGTATGTATGGACATATACTTGAATCTTTCTATGTACATACCCACAAATATTCAGATTGGTTCCCAAACCTAATGATTTAAGACAAATTCAGCAGATTTACCCAGACAGGCTTTTTTTAGTTACTTACAAATACGCCATTATGCACAATCTTTGGTAACGAACTTTCAATTCTCCCCCCTAACCGAATTTGAAAAAATATGTCTAGAGGGCTCGTTCCCTAAAGCTATGATTTTGCACACCTATCAGCTCTTGCTCATGAACTTGTCACCAACCAGACCACGGCATGCCAATTTGCATAAGTGGGAGCAGGCCCTGGGTGAGGATATACCCCTGAACACGTGGCAGCTCTAAGAGCTCCATCGGTAAGCTCTATAAAGAAAATCTATACAAGATCTTATTTCATTGGTACCAAACCTCTGACCTGCTCCACTCCATATACCCCCAGCTGTTGGCGCTGTTGTAAATATAGGTGGATGCTATATCATACCTACTGGACCTGCCCTCTACTCATCCCCTATTGGCAGATGGTACACTCTTTACTCCAATCCATCTTTGGTACCAGGGTGCCCTTCAATCCGAAAAATCTTCTCCTGGGCCTCCCACCTCCCTCTTTCTCTAAATTGTCAAAAAAGCTTTTAGCCCAAGTGCTAACAGCAGCTCAGTGTTTGGTGGCCCTGAAGTGGAAAAAGAGGGAAGCTGCACTCCAGGATCAGAGATGTTAAAAGAATGGAGTACCTGACAGCTTCCCTAAATAATACTCTTGATATACACAATCAAGTGTGGGAGTCGTGGGTTCTGTTGGAGACCCCTACAACCTGATATTCTGTGAACATTGACCTTGCAGAGGTCGCTTACACTTATGGTTGGTGCCCCTCAGATGGTACAGAACTTCTAGTGTGGCAGGTGGTTGTCCTCTCTTATCCTTTCTCCTCCACTACTCTCTATCTCGCCTCTCTCTCTCCCTTTTCTAACTCTCCATAACCTTTTCATTATACTCTTCTTCTCCTCCATATGTTCACATGCACTTCTGCAGGTTAGACTCTGAAGTACTACAAAAATTCTGAATTCAACTTAACTAATCTGACAATTCCACATATTGCCACTGGATGTATGCTTTGCATGTCTGTACCAAATTTTACCACTGGCCAAAATGTATCTTGATTATCTGCCAGATATATTCTCTCTACAAGAATGCGTGTTTTCTTATATTTTATGTTGGACATTTTTTTTAAATCAATAAAAAATTGTCAGTTTTCAAAAAACAAATTCAGCAGAAATAATTTTATGCCCTTAAAGAGGAAGTAAACCCTGATGAGTTTACTTCCTCTTTTTTTCCCTGCAAAGGTAAAGCATAATGGACTACTATGCATCGCATAGTAGTCCATTATGTGTCACTTACCTGACACAGGAGCCAGCGAAGTCGCGCTGTCCCCTGTAGTCCGCCGCATCCATCTTGCTGGTGGTGTCTCGCAGCTCCGCCGCTGTCATTCGGCGAAGCCACGATGACATCACTCCTGCGCATGCGCACGGGAGTCGACAAATGCGGCAGCTCCATTTTTGGAACTGCCGCGTTCAGTGCTCCTGCGCGCCGCTGTCTACGGCGCATGCGCCGTAGACAGCGGTGCCCGTTTTTGGGCAAATATCTCCTAAACCATATAGGTTTAGGAGATATTGCTTGGACCTACAGGTAAGCCTTAATCTAGGCTTACCTGTAGGTCAAAGTGGTTTGTAAGGGTTTACAACCACTTTAAGTACTATAGAGTCCATCAGTCCATAATTATACCTGTTTTTTTTACATCAGCAACCCTGGTTTGTGATTTTGTGTGCTGTAGGGGTTAATATTGTAAAACTTATAGCTCATGCTCTGAGAAGAGTAGATGATGGGAGATTTCCCAGATTTTGATTGCATTGATGCCAAAAGCAGTCATATAATCTCTGTGACTTACAAGTGGCTTTAAAGTGTCAAAGCTGGTTCCCCTTTTTCCAGCTGGGGAACAACCAGCATAGCACAGGAAGTTTCCAGCTTGCTCAATCCCTGTCTACTTATACCATCTCAATTATCACAAGCAATGCTTGACTCTGTTGTCAACAGTGCACTATACATGGGATGGTTGAAATGGTCACTCTTAAATTTTTTTGTTGAACCACAGACAATCAGAAGACTTGTTGAGTTGGATACTTTTCTGGTTCTTTGGAGATTTTAGTTAGCTTAGTTTTGTAATGTATTCCAGCAGATGCTGGGTAGTATTTTGGCCACTGCCGTCACTGTCTCTGGATGCATGCACACTGGATATTTGATTAGTTTAACTGGTAATGAGCCTTTAGAGAAAGACATTAGGTTGATGGTGCACTAGCGTGGGCTACTGGCAGCAAGGGGTGAACAAAAAGGGAATTCGCAGGAGTTCAGTCAGCTTGGCATTGCCAAATCTGTGCAATGAACTGCGCATGTACTGTACAGGGACAGACAGGCAGGCAAGCAGCTTAAATGCATGTCTCTTGTGCATTAAAAATCCCGTCTGTTCACCCATTTTTAATATTTGCCATAATATGCGGCAAGATCTCTCGGAAGTGGGGAGGGGTACCTGTCGAAAATAGGTACCCATTCTCCCCCCCCCCCCAAATGATGCCAAATGTGGCACAGGAGGGGGGAAGGAGGCAGATAAGTGGAGCTTCCACTTTTGGAAATACCAGCCTTTCTGGCTTGATCACCAGGTGAAAATATAGGGGGAAAAAGTGAAAAATGAAAACGTATACAGCCATTACATTTAAGTATTGGTAAGCTGCAATTTAATACATTTTTGTTTTTGGGTTTATTATTAATATGGGATTGAACTCGGGGGGATGTGTCTAGTTGTAAACACTAGACAGTGCATGTTGAGTGGATAGTGGTTGGTCTGTCTAGAGAAATGGGGGGGGGGGGGTCTCCTATAATAGAATATATGTAAATATAGTTTAGGTGGGAGGCAAATGATAGAATGGAGGGTCATTAGGTAATAGTCTTGTTTGATACCATTGGGTGTATCGAAAACATTGCAATATAGATCATTGGGTATTAGTAGGCATGGTTTGAAGGAAAGATTCCTAGACATCAAAACATTAATGAACCTGTGTTTCCTTATGTAACACTCGGCCCTAGGCTGGATACATTTAGTTTTTGGCTCTGTTGCACCTAGCTGGGCAGCAATTTCTTTTTTAAGTCTGACCAGATTTATCCCTAAACCTGGTGGCTGATTGCTTCTGCCTACCTCTGGAAGAATGTTCCAGAAATAGTGTGGGAGGATCAGTCACTGGATTATCAATATTCATCTGACCTCATCCAATCCTTAGGAGGTAGGCCCAAAAGGCCAAAAGGTGTGGCTGGGGAGAAGATGAAGATTTGGGAGGGTCTGTTCAGAGCTCTCTCTCCTGGGGCCTGTGCCCCTGGGAGGCAGCCTGAGTGTGATACAGAAGAACTACTGCTGTCACGCCTCAGCAGATGCAGCAGCTGATGGCCTAAAGGTAGCCAAGCTTAGAGAAACTTGCTGTAAGACATTACCTGTAGAAGCTGGGCTGGTGAGGAAACTTTTCACTGTCAAGTCTTTCATTGGTGCTGCATCTGGATATTGTGAGTCTTTTTGCCTATAGCTCCAGGTGTTCAATCACTTTTAGGGTTAGATGGCAGAGGTGGCTGCAAGGATTGATCCTGCTTATAGAGTGTCTGGTTCACTGGTCATCCCCTCTACTTTCAGAAACTTTTCGAGAATTCGTCCCCTGAGTTTTGCATTTGATTTTTTTTTGTTTATCCTTAACCCTTATCTCCCCTTCCTGGTTATGTTCAAGACCTGCAATAAAACTTTGAAAGACACCCCTAAACTGAGCCTGATTCTTCTTGGTGTGCCTGATACCTGGTCTGCCAGCCTCTGGACAGGTAAATAAGACCTGGTTTATTTTTTGTGGCTTCTTCGGGGTAAGTGTTATACTTATTTAAGGAGTGGACTCACACTTTACTCTCACTTTAAAATAAACAAGTAGTCTGTGTTTAGTGTAATAATACTTTATGTACGGTGTAACAATATAACATCATATAATAAACCATTGTTGTATGAAGCTGCTCCTCCTTGTTTAATATGCTTCAAGCACAATGTCATAGGATTGTTGTTACAGCTGTTATTGTTGAGGTCACTGTTATTGTGGCATTGATGTAAAAGTCTAATTTATGACTAAAGGTTTCCTTTAAACAAGAAAACACTGCATAGAAACAATGTAAATGACAGCCAACAAACAAACTGTATTCAAAAATACTTGCCAAATGTGTTGTCATTTCCAAAGCGTATATTTACTAGATTTAGATTTTGCATTTAACATTTTAACTCTTTATAACATTAAAATGACTATATTGTTGAAAGCAAGGAAAATATGAAAAATTAAGCAATTTCCATATCAGTATTGATTGGTAAGGTAAACAAAAAAACAATTAATTTGTTCTTCAGATGACTGTAATCAAGGCAGAAATCAAGGTGCTCTCCGATCACATTGTTGGCCGACTCATATTCTGGAAGGCCCACTGTAAGAAGTAATCAAATGAGATTTGTCAGAGGAAAAGAGTACGCAACCAGTCATAGGACAGAATGTTTTCTTTTTTTTAATTAATCATTGTTGGTTTTTTGGACATTTCTGGGAGTAAAGTCTGCAAAATACATCTTTAATTAACCCCCCTGTATATATTTCTATGTAATGAATCTAAAAATATCAGTGTTTCACCATACAGTTCTAGAGGTTGAATGCACATACTGTATGTGTAGAAAAGAGAAGTGTTATTTTAACTACACAGGATCGATCGGTCAGCTTAGTACATTTAGCCTGCCCATACAGGGTTCGAATCTCGGGCAATTCAACAGGAACCGGCTGAGATTCAAACCGTGCATGGCTTGCTTAAATGCTGTGTGAGAAAGCAGCGTTGGTCCTGTCAGAGCGCAGTAAGTATAGTGATAGCTATACTATTGGCACTCAGTAAAAAATAAATTAAATATAAAAGATTAGCCAACGAGATAGTATACACCTCACTGGACTTGGGCCTATTGCAAGACGGCACTTAAAAAAAAAAAGTGGCTGAATTCCTGGGGTTCTGCTTTAATATATTTGGATCATGAAAGAGTTTCTTAAAAAGCTTTTACATAATAGTATTATTCTGGATTCAGAAGGTTTCAGAAGGTTTTTCTTTAATCCTATAGAAACCACTGAAGTTTATTGGGGGGGTTAACAAAGGGAAATACAACATGCAAATCCAAACTATATGGACAGCGAGGAGCAGCACTGCGGGGGAGGAGAGGCGGATGTGTATAAACCCAACAGTGAGGAGCTGCTCTGCAGGAGGGGGAGGAGAGATGGATGTGTATGGACAGGCAGTAAGGAACAGCAATGCAAGAGGAGAGGTTCATGTGTATGGGCAGGCAGTAAGGAACAGCACTGCAGGAGGATAGGAGAGGTGCATGTGTATGGACAGGCAGTAAGGAACAGCACTGTAGGAAGAGGAGAGGTGCATGTGTATGGACAGGCAGTAAGGAACAGCACTGCAGGAGGAGGGGGATGTGAGGTGCATGCATATGGACAGGCAGTAGGAACAGCACTGCAGGAGGAGAGGTGCATGTGTATAGACATGCAGTAAGGAACAGCACTGCAGGAGGAGAGGTGCATGTGTATGGACATGCAGTAAGGAACAGCACTGCAGGAGGGGAGGAGAGGTGCATGTGTATGGACAGTCAGTAAGGAACAGCACTGCAGGAGGATAGGAGAGGTGCATGTGTATGGACAGGCAGTAAGGAACAGCACTGTAGGAAGAGGAGAGGTGCATGTGTATGGACAGGCAGTAAGGAACAGCACTGCAGGAGGAGGGGGATGTGAGGTGCATGCATATGGACAGGCAGTAGGAACAGCACTGCAGGAGGAGGAGGAGAGGTACATGTGTATGGACAGGCAGTAAGGAACAGCACTGCAGGAGGAGGAGGAGAGGTGCATGCATATGGACAGGCTGTAAGGAACAGCACTGCAGGAGGAGGAAGAGAGGTGCATGTGTATGGACAGGCAGTAAGCAACAGCACTTCAGGAGGTAGAGGAGAGGTGGATGTGTATGGACAGGCTGTAAGGAACAGCACTGCAGGATGAGGAAGAGAGGTGCATGTGTATGGACAGGCAGTAAGGAACAGCACTGCAGGAGGGGAGGAGAGGTGCATGCGTATGGACAGGCAGTAAGGAACAGCACTGAAGGAGCGGGAGGAGAGGTGCATGTGTATGGACAGGCAGTAAGGAACAGCACTGCAGGAGGAGGAGGAGAGGTTCATGTGTATGGACAGGCAGTAAGGAAAAGCACTGCAGGAGGAGGAGGAGAGGTGCATGTGTATGGACAGGCTGTAAGGAGCAGTACTGCAGGAGGAGGAGGAGAGGTGCATGTGTATGGACAGGCAGTAAGGAACAGAACTGCAGGAGCAGAAGGATAAGGTGCATGTGTATGGACAGGCAGTAAGGAACAGAACTGCAGGAGCAGAAGGATAAGGTGCATGTGTATGGACAGGCAGTAAGGAACAGCACTGGAGGAGGAGGAGAGGTGCATGCATATGGACAGGCAGTAAGGAGCAACACTGAAGGAGGAGGAGGAGAGGTGCATGTGTATAGACAGGCAGTAAGGAACAGCACTGCAGGAGGAAGAGGAGAGGTGCATGTGTATGGACAGGCAGTAAGGAACAGCACTGCAGGAGGAGTAGGAGAGGTGCATGTGTATGGACAGGCAATAAGGAAAAGCACTGCAGGAGGAGGAGGAGAGGTGCATGTGTATGGACAGGCTGTAAGGAACAGCACTGCAGGAGGGGAGGAGAGGTGCATGTGTATGGACAGGCAGTAAGGAACAACACTGCAGGAGGAGAGGTGCATGTGCATGGACAGGCAGTAAGGAGCAGCACTGCAGGAGGAGAGGTGCATGTGTATGGACAGGCAGTAAGGAACAACACTGCAAGAGGAGGAGAAGTGCATGTGTATGGACAGGCAGCAAGGAAAAGCACTGCAGGAGGAGGAGAAGAAGAGGTGCATGTGTATTGACAGGCAATAAGGAACTGCACTGCAGGAGGATGAGAAGAGGTGCATGTGTATGGACAGGCAGTAAGGAACAGCACTGCAGGAGGAGGAGGAGAGGTGCATGTGTATGGACAGGCAGTAAGGAATAGCACTGCAGGAGGAGGAGGAGAGGTGCATGTGTATTGACAGGCAGTAAGGAACAGCACTGCAGGAGGAGGAGGAGAGGTGCATGTGTATGGACAGGCAGTAGGGAACAGCACTGCAGGAGGGGAGAAGAGGTGCATGTGTATGGACAGATAGAAAGGAGTTGCTGTGCAGGAGGGAGAGGAGAGGAGATGTGTATGGGAGAACAGCGAGGAGCAGCACTGCAGGAGGGGGAGGAGAGGTGGATGTATATGGACAGACAGTGAGGAGCGGTGCTGAAAGAGGAAGAGGAGAGGTAGATATATATTGTCAGACAGCGAGGAGCAGCACTGCAGGAGGGGGAGGAGTGGTTGATGTGTATGGACAGGCAGTGAGGTGCAGCACTGTAGGCAGGAGGCAGGAAGGAAAGGTGTATGTGCATGCGGCAGTGAAGAGCGGCACTGCAGGAGACAGACAGCACACCACCATAAATGTATTTTATTGGGATTTTATGTGATAGACCAACACAAAGTGGCACATAATTGTGAAGTGGAGGAAAAATGATAAATGGTTTTCCAAACTTTTTATAAATAAATATCTGAAAAGTGTGGCGTGGATTTGTATTCAGCCCCCTTTACTCGGATACCCTTAACTAAAATATAGTGGAACCAATTGCCTTCAGACGTGACCCAATTAGTAAATAGAGGCCACCTGTGTGTAATTTAATCTCTGTATAAATACAGCTGTTCTGTGAAGCCCTGATAGGTTTGTTAGAGAACCTTGGTGAACAAACAGCATCACGAAGGCCAAGGAACACAACAGATAGGTTAGGGATAAAGTTGTGGTGAAGCTTAAAGCAGGGTTAGGTTATAAAAAAATATCCCAAGCTTTGAAACTCTCACAGAGCACTGTTCAATCCATCATTCAAAAATGGAAAAAGTATGGCAAAACAGCAAACCTACCAAGACATGGCCGTCCACCTAAACTAAAAGGTCGATCAAGGAGAGCATTAATCAGAGAAGCAGCCAAAAGGCCCATGGTAACTCTGAAGGAGCTGCAGAGCTCCACAGCTCGGTACACATGATCGGATTTTCCAACAAATGTTGGATGTGAGCTTGTTGGCGGAAAGTCTGACCGTGTGTATGCTCCATCGAACAAATGTTGGCTAGCAGGTTCTCAAATTTTCCACCAATAAATTTTGGCTAGCAGGTTCACAAATTTTCCACCAACAAATGTTTTATTGTTGGAATTTCCGATCGTGTGTACACAAGTCTGTTGGACAAAGGTCCACATATGCTCGAAATCAAGTACAAGCCGGAAGCACTCGGTCTTGTAAAACTAGCTTTAATGTACGTCACTACGTTTGTAATTGTTGGCCAACATTTGTGTGACCGTGTTTATGCAAGACAAGTTGAAGCCAACATCCTTTGAACAAAAATCTGCAGCTTTGTTGTCAGAAAGTCTGATCGTGTGTACGGGGCATTAGTCGTGCACTCCACAAATCTGGTCTTTATGGAAGAGAGGTAAGAAGAAAGCCATTGTTGAAAGAAAGCCATAAGAAGTCCCGTTTGCAGTTTGTGAGAAGCCATGTGGGGGACACAGCAAACATGTGGAAGAAGGTGCTCTGGTCAGATGAGACCAAAACTTAACTTTTTGGCCTAAAAGCAAAACGCTATGTGTTGCGGAAAACTAACACTGCACACTACCCTGAACACACCATCCCCACGGTAAAACATGGTGGGGGCAGCATCATGTTGTGGGGATGCTTTTCTTCAGCAGGGACAGGGAAGCTGATCAGAGTTGATGGGAAGATGGATGGAGCCAAATACAGGGAAATCTTAGAGGAAAACCTGTTGGAGTGCAAAAGTCTTGGCACTAAGGCAGAGGTTCACCTTTCAACAGGACAATGACCCTAAACATACAGCCAGAGCTACAATGGAATGGTTTATATCAAAGCATATTCATGTGTTAGAATGGCCCAGTCAAAGTCCAGACTTAAATCCAATTGAGAATCTGTGACAAGAATGTAAAATTGCTGTTTACAGACACTCGCCATCCAATTTGACACAGCTTGAGCTATTTTGCAAAGAATGGGCAAAAATGTTACTCCTAGATGTGCAAAGCTGGTAGAGACATCCCCAAAAAGACTTGCAGATGTAATTGCAGCAAAAGGTGGTTCTACAAAGTATTTTCTCAGAGGGGCTGAATACAAATGCACACCACACGTTTTACATATTTATTTGCAAAACCATTTATCATTCTCCTTCTACTTCACTTTGTGTTGGTCTATCACATACAATCCCAATAAAATGCATTTACATTTTTGGTTGTAACATGACAAAATGTGGGAAATTCCAAGGGGCGTGTATACTTTTTCAAGGTACTGTAAATAAATATGCATATAGAAATTGGTACATTTTTCTCCATGGAACAATCTTTAATCAATCACCCTGTATAAATATGTTTATTTCCTTGTAATGAATAAAATATACTTAAATATCTGCGTTTCACAATACGATTCTTGAGAATGTATTAATGCACTAGAATGTATACTGTATGTGTAGAAAAGAGAAGTGCTATTTTAACTACACAGGAAAGAGATAGTTTGTGGTCAGCTAGATATAAAAGTCAAGTGAACCACATGTTCATACTTAATTAAAATGTGTTTATAGTAACCAAACAATACTTATTACTGAACTTTATAGGAAAAATGGTAGTAACTGTTAACATACTAAAATATACAATGTGAAGGGGGGATAAGTGCACAAAACTGATACCAGGACATTTACCTCAGTGATGAGACATTCCAGCTCATGTCGGCTCAATGTCAGGTTGCTGCCAATAGTTTCAGTTAGTGCCTGAGGAGAAGGGTATAACAAAATAACCATTGTAATTTGTACCCGGAATAAAAGTTTATTGAAATATACAGTATAAGGTCAGGTAGTAGATACATTACAATAGATACATTATCAATGTTGAATGTAGCATGAGCTTTTTATGTTTGTTTTTCACCTGAAAAATTTATTTATAATAGCTCTTTTACCATGCTGCATAGAATTGTCCAAAAACCTCTTTTCTATGTCTAATCTATAAAATTTGCATATTAAGCTAGGTTCACACTAGAGTGCGGCGAGGGAAACCCGCAATACGTTTGCGTTTCCCGTACCGCGTTCAAAATGCCTTGCAGTTGTGATCTGCTGAGGGTGTCAATGTAAAGTTAATGACACCACAAATGCAAGTTGCAACAGGCGTTGCGGTACTGCAGTGCCCCATGATGTTTCATCGCTTTGTTGTTGCCGATTTCCAGCTGTGAGCTATTGACCTTCCATTTCAGGCCTGAACCAAAACAACTTCTTACCCATATGTTAATCTTGGCTCTAGAGCAGTGGTCTCCAAACTGCGGACTGGGGGCCAGATGTGGCCCTTTGCTTGCTTTTATTCGGCCTTTGGGGCACTATTTCATCCATTGATGCCAACAATAGGGCATAATTCTACCCCCCCCTACTGACACCAATGAAGGGGTAACATTTCTCCCAATGACACCAGCAATGGGGCACAATGTCTCCCAAGGACACCAACAATAGGGAACAATTTCTCCCAATGACACCGACAATGGGGCACAATGTCTCCCAATGAGACCAATAGGGCACAATTTCTCCCAATTACACCAACAATGGGGCACAATTTCTCCCAATGATTGGGCACAATTCCTCCCACTGACACCAATGGACACCGATGGGGCACAATTACTCCCACTGAAACAAACAACGGGCATTATTTTTTTCCCACTAATGTCTGGAACTTTTCTACTCCCAATGACCACAGTCTGACCCCCATAAAGTCTGAAGAACAGTAAACTGGCCATTTGCTTAGAAAGTTTGGAGACCCCTGCTCTAGAGCATGTGGATGTTTCACAGAAATGGAGAGAGGTTTAGGCCACCAACCCTTCTCAGTTCCCAAAGTGACACCTTTCTAATTTATCCACAGAGGGGAAGGAAATTAATCTGGCTCTATTTAGAACTGTTGAGAAATAATTTTTGGGAGGAAAGGTTGTTGTGCTGTAAGAAGCTATGGGTAAAATAAAATGGCGGGGCAGTATCACCTCCCCCCCAGCCCCTGCCAAACCCTAGAATGCACATACATCTGCAGAGCCCAGTTGAAAGTCAAACTCCAGGAAATAAATTATTTGGAAACTGCAGAAGTTAAATAAGTAGCCTCTAGGGCCACCTTTACATGGGTGCGCTGATCCGTACACCCATATGAAGGGCCGTCTTCACCCATGCGTTCTCTGCAGAGAACACCTGTACATCCCGCGCAGGTGAAGACAGCCCTTTTACTTCCTCAGTTTAGGCCAATATGTATTCTTGCACATATTTTTGGTAAAAAATATATATTGATTGGTTTGCGCAAAAGTTATCGTGTCTACAAAATAGGGGATAGATTTAGGACTTTTGTATTATTCATTTTTTTTTATTAGTAATGGCGGCAATCTGCGATTTTTTTTTATCATGACTGCAACATTGAGGTGGACACATTGGACACTTTTGACACTATTTTGGGACCATTGGTATTTATACAGCGATCAGTGCTATAAATATGCACTGATTACTGTGTAAATGTCACTGGCAGGGAAGGGGTTGAAAACTAGGGGGCGATCAAAGGGTTAACTGTGTTCCCTCAGCGTGTTCTAACTGTAGGGGGATCGGCTCACTGGAACATGACAGATATCACTGCTTCCGATCACTGGGAGCAGTAGATCCCTGTCATATTTCTAGGCAGAACAGGGAAATGCCTTGTTTACATCTGCCCATTCTGCCTCTCTATGTCATGTTTGCGGGCCTCCGGCAGACATCTAGTCTTGGACCCTTGGGCATGCTTCCACGATGGGCACGAGCACCATCAGTGGCATGTGCTCGCCGGCTAGCCACCGATGACGGAGTGACATACGGGTATGTCGTTTTGCACACCCGTTCCACTTTGCCCATGTATCCTGGTGTGAGCCGGTCGGAAAGTGGTTAAAGAGGAGCTAAACCCCCATGGGTTTTTCGTCTTCTCTGCAAAGTAAAGGCATAATGTGCTAGTATGCATTGCATACTAGCACATTATGTGAAACTTACCTTTAAACAAAGTCAGCGCCGTCCCCGCTGCAGGCCGCATCCATGTTTTTCCGCCTTCCTTCTGGGGCCACAGACTCCGGCTGTGTGCTTGGCCAGAGCCACGTGACCTCACTCCTGCACATGCGTGCATGACCTGCCAGTAAGGGCACACGCTCCTCATGACATCGGCGCAGTATACAGTAAATATCTTCTAAACGGGACATGTTTAGGAGATATATACAGTGCCTATAGGTAAGCCTTATTCTAGGCTTATCTATAGGTACAAATGTCACATTTTATATTTAACAAAATTCTGCGGACTAACAAAAATCTGTTTTTATACATGAACAAATAAAATCGAATTGAATAAATAAGTTTTACTTCAAGCTTTTTTTTGTAATCAGCATGATTTGATTCACAACAGATAAAGAATAAAAAAAAAAAAAAAAAAAAACGTGGGCCCGTCTAAGTCCCTTTTAAATTAGTGTCCCTCTGATGGGGGACTTCTATGTAAGGAGGGGCTCTGATCTGGGTCCTGATGTAAGGGGGGGTTCTGATAGGGGACTCATGTAAGTAGGGGCTCTGATATGGACCCTGATGTAAGGTAAGGGGACTTTCATGTAAGGAGGGGCTCTGATCTGGCTCCTGATGTAAGGGGGGGGGGGTTCTGATAAGGGACTCTTGTGTAAGTAGGGGCTCTGATCTGATCTGGAACCTGATGTAAGGGAAGGGGACTTTCATGTAAGGAGGGGCTCTGATCTGGCTCCTGATGTAAGGGGGGGGGGGGTTCTGAT
The DNA here is from genome assembly GCF_037356315.1 of Lithobates pipiens. Taxonomy (NCBI): domain Eukaryota; kingdom Metazoa; phylum Chordata; class Amphibia; order Anura; family Ranidae; genus Lithobates; species Lithobates pipiens. Next base: position 485,664,170 of record NW_027507758.1, read on the forward strand.
AGGGGACTCTCATATAAGTAGGGGCTCTGATCTGATCTGGAACCTGATGTAAGGGAAGGGGACTTTCATGTAAGGAGGGGCTCTGATCAAGACCATGAGGAAAGAGGGAACTTTGATCTGGACCCTGATGTAAGGGGGGACTCTGATGGGGGACTTGTATGTAAGGAGGGGCTCTGATCTGGACCATGATCTAAGAGGGGGAACTCTAACCCAGGGCTCTGATGTAAGGGGGGGGGGCTCTGATGACTGTTTTTATGTAAATGGGGACTCTGATGTAAGGGGGACTTTGGAGGGGCTGTCTTGAAGGCCTGTGTGAGGGGCCACTGACACTATCTGGGAACCATATAAAATCATAGTTTGGAGACCCCTAAGTGTGAGCACTAGAGGGTGCCCAAAATGTTTCATACTGGCATTGTGCAGTAACACAGACAGTTTAGGTTCTGGTAACACATATCAGCTACTCTCACAATTGATTAAGAGTAGATAAACCTATTAATGGGATATGTTGAATTATTTATATTTGCATATCACTTAAAATCAATATCCTGCTTTATAATCAGATTGGAGCTCTTTAACCCAACTCACCTCTGTCTGTAAGGTTGCAGAGTTTTGGACCATTTCCGCCCGAGCTGATGACCCTGAAGCTTCTGTTCTGGAGGTAGGAAGAGGGTGCCTTTCACTCTGATGTACTGCACTATAATCATGCCTGGACTCAGTGTGGGTACATGTGGCATGTGTGTGACTGATGTCAGTGCTAGGAGGAGGAATCTGAGCAGTAGTTGCCGTATAGCGCTGTGCGGTAGTTATTGGAATTTTCTGTGAGTTTCTCATTTGTTGCCCAAATGGGAGCTGTGGGTAATTCTGCCCAGATGATTCAGAGGGACAACTGTGAGATGACAGCTGAGGCTCATTCTGGGGTTTAGGTATGATCTGATGGAAGTTTTGTAGTGGTGGTGGCTGTGTGCAAGCCTGGGATGTGGAGCAGATTTTTGTCTGGGGTGTAGCCTGATGATACATGGTCGGCTGATCACAACTGTACTCTATGTCCTTTACTGCACTGTAATGACAAAGAACAAACATTGTATAAATATATATCAAGGATACTGAAAACTGTTGCATGACAATAGGAACAATCTAGATGAAAGACATTTTTTGTTGTTTTATACAAAGGCATGTTTTTATTTTTTTACAGGCCTTACTGCGCACATAATAACTATAATTGAAAAAAGAGCACTCTATAGCTCACCTACTGTACATACATTTTTTTTTTCCGTGTATACCATTTGTGCAGACAAATCCAGCAAGGGGATCAACCTACCCAAAAATTAGGACTATCGAGCCGCTTCAACTCAAAAACTGCAAAGAATTCAGGTTCTTCCATCTTGCTAAAAAGGCAGTTTTCCTATGAGTATTAAAATGACACTAAACAATATCCTTAAAGTGATACTACAGTCTTGTTTGTTTGTTTTTTGTTACAAATAAACATGTCATACTTACCTGCTCTGTGCAGTAGTTTTGCACAGAGCAGCCCAGATCCTCCTCTTCTTAGGTCCCTACTCCAGCCAAGTGCCCCTACAGCAAGCAGACCCGAGCCAAACTCCTCTGTGCCCATTCAGACATGGACAAAGATTTGGGGGGCACACCCTAAAAAATGCATTAAAGATGGTGCAGCCATAAGACCATACAGACAGAAAAGACAGATTACAGCGCACACATACAAAAATTACATTTAACTACTGCAAGGCTATTTAAAAACCCCTGAGCATATTCAGAAACTATGGGGATTTAGTTACACCATATGGCCATATAGTGCTAAGCCCACTACTACTCCAAAGTACCCCATTCCTATTCTATACATAGGATTGAAGATCCTGATTCTCTGAACCATGGGAGAAATACGTGTGACATAATCTGCTGGTTCCATCTTCCCCCTTGCACCTCACTCCTCGCTTTGCGTCCCGCCATCCGAGCCAGCTCTTCCTATACAGCGGTGGACTCCCTTCAGTCAGCGTTCGAGTGAAAAGGACCGGGAATAGCAGGACCGCGCACACCAGGACTCATCCTTGTTGGAGCATGTTTGCTTTTAATTTCTACTTAAATGTGAGTTATTCACCTTATGTACCATTAAAGTATTAAAACGTCTACACTCAGAGGTGCCTCTCTCCTTATTTTTGCATTATCTCTTGAACTTGGCTTCTGTTCCCATATGTTGGCAGCCCTGAGTGTTCCAGACTCCTTATCCTTTCATTAACTATCTACATGGACTAATATAGACTGTGTAATTCCACAACAGATTGTACTACTATTGGGACACCTATGATTTAAGTTTTTGCGCCTATATTTGTGTTTAAATACACATTTGCACACTGGTACTGACTAGTATTCCAATGTTTCTCTCCCTCAGTTTTTCTCCATCACTCAGCTAATGTGACCCCAGTGCTGATGGAGAGGGGCGGGGGTGGGGGCAAACAAGGATGCTGTGCAGGCGATCAACACCCTTCTTATCAACACTGATGACATCATTGGTTGTTAGGATGCTGGTGACTGGAAGGTTGAAATGGTGCACAATAAAAACCTTTAGTCCGCCGGACTTCACGCTGGAAAAGTCCGCTGAAACCCACACACGATCAGATTGTCCGGTGAAATGGGTTTCATCGGACTAAGTACGCCGGACAATATCTAAATATCTTATTTACAAATTATTTTAGTATGTTCAAAGTAAAGTGCCCACCTATTTCTGCTGTGATCCCTACATCACATCCAAGCCCATGTCACCCTGCATGCCATCATTCTAATACCCAACTTCAAGCACAGTAATTGTTTAGATTTTTAAATCCTTTACTATTTCATAAAACCCCCTTTTGAAAGGTAATACATGTCTTACTGAAATAAGTGTGTAAAGGCTTCAATGAGCAGCTGGTGGGGCACATAGTCAGAGACATCTATTACAGACAATCATACCGGTGTTGTGCCTCTTCTCCTCTACTACTCGGCCATTTACAAAGCACAGCCACAGTCTCATTACAGTCTGTGCTTTGTGATTGGCTAAGGCCCTTTCACACTGAGGTGGGAGGTGCGTCGGCGGTAAAGCGCCGCTATTTTTAGTGGCGATTTACCGTCGGATTTGCATCGCTATTCGGCCGCTAGAGGGGCGGTTTTATCCCCTGGTAGCGGCCGAGAAAGGGTTAAAAACCACCGAAAAGTGCCTCTGCAGAGGCACTTTGCGGGCGGTATAGCTGCGCTGCCCCATTGATTTCAATTGGCAGGAGCGGTAAAGGAGCGGTGTATACACCACTCCTTCACCGCTCCAAAGATGCTGCTAGCAGGACTTTTTTTACCATCCTGCTAGTTCACCACTCCAGTATAAAAGCCCTGGGGGCTTTCACATTAGAGAGACAGCAGTAGCTGTTTCAGGTCGGTTTGCAATGCTTTTTTTAGTGCAATATCACCTGCAAAACGACCCAGTGTGAAAGGGGTCTAATGCCGCATACACACAACCGGACTTTCCGTCAGAATAAACTCTGATTCTGCGTATACACGATCGGAGTTCCGGCCAGAAAAAGACCGATGAGAGCTTTTCATCGGAAAATGCGACCATGTGTATGCTCCATCGGAATTTAACTGTCCGAATTTCCGCCAGCCAAAAATTGATAGCATGTTCTTAATTTTCCAGACGGAAAAACTTTCTATTGGTAATTCTGATCATGTGTATGCAATTCCGACACGCCAAAAATCACCCATGCTCAGATTCAATTACGAGACAGAAGCTTTTGGCTACTGGCTATTGAACTTCCTTTTTCTAATCATGTCATATGTGTTGTACGTCGCCACGTTATAAATGATCGGAATTTGATGTGACCGCGTGTAGGCAAGACAGCTTGAGTCAAATTCCTATGGAATTCCGTCGGGAAAACCATCAGAGCTTTTCCGACGAGAATTCCAATCGTGTGTACGCGGCATGATAGTCTTTCTGACAGAGTTCTGACCAAATGGACTTGCCCACACACGATCACAGCAAAGTCTGTTTGTGTCAAACGCGATGACGTACAACCAGACTAGAAAAGGAAGTTCAATAGCCAGTAGCCAATAGCTGCCCTTGCGTCATATTTGGTTCTTCAGAATAGCATACAGACGATGGAATTGATTCCGTCGGAAAAATATAAAACATGTTTTATTTCTAGGTCCGTCAGACTTTTTGAAAAAAAATGTCCGCTGAAGCCCACACACGATTTGAATATCTGATATAATGATTCCGTCTGACCTTTTCTGCCAGAAAGTCTGGTCATGTGTATGCGGCATAAGAGTCAGGAGGCGTCACAACATCAGTACTATTTTCTGTATGTTCTGGCAGCTGCTCAGTGTTTGCTTATTATTATTCAGGATTTATATAGCGCTAACAGTTTGTGCAGAGCTTTACAATGTGAGGGCAGACAGTACAATTACAATACAATAATATACATAATACATAATATAACTGGATACTATCATTTATAGGTAAAGTTGATCCAGGGAATATTTGATTGCCTCTCAGGGGATCAGGAAGGATTTTTTTTCCCCAAATTGGATCATGCTCTGCTGGGGTTTTTCCCCCGTCCTCTGGATCAACTGTGGGTATAGGATTGTGTACATGGGATAGTATGTTTTTTTTGTATTGTTTTTTTTGTTTGAACTAGATGTGTCTTTTTTATTTTTATTATATTTGTATATTATTGCCCTTAAAGTCCCATTTCTTAGGGGTATTTCCTTTTTGTCCCTTGTGTCTTTTTTGAACCTAGCTAACTATGTAATTCACACAGGAGAAATCAGAGGGCACTGCTTGTTAGAACTTACAATCTAAAAGAGAGGGCAAGTGATACCAAAGGTAATAACTTTTACACACTTATTTCAATAAGATGCATATACCAAAATACTGGCTGTTTCAAACATTTAAAAATCACTGTGTCTGATTTGGGCTTTAAAGTGGAATCCTCTCAATAGGCTCAATTCAAGTCATAATGCACGTGTTATTTGCCATAACCGTCTTTATTTTCAGCCATATTAAAGTCTTTTCCAGTTCAGATTAGCTCTCTTTGTTGAATATAATGGTTGTTATGGCAAATGATGACTGTAACAGCTTAATCAATTGTGCCTCGGTCAATTACATACAGTGAGTGAAAAGGATTTTCAGAAACTATGGATTCTGCTCTGTAGAGACTGATAACAGTTGAACAGGTGAAGAAGGTTGAGAGTGCTAAGTAAGCCTCTCTAGCTGCTATAATCACATGCTCGATCCTAATGTATTGATCGTTAGAAATCAATTAATTCTTGTGAAATGGCGTGACTAAATGTTGGAAATGTGATACAAACAGTGTACCGACCATCCCCTGTATTGCAACAAACAGGAGGACTGGGGGTTGGGACTTTAAATGAAGCAGGCAGGTGTAAAATGTTTAAATTGATTGGAAATCAGTGATAGGTTACATGAGGGTAATCACATATCACAGGTGATCATTAAGTTGAGTCCTGGTCTGCCATAACCACCTCAGCTCCCACCAGTTATACCTCTAGTGCCTCTTTCATACGGGGCGGATCAGTGATGATCCGCCCCGTGGACATCCGCTTGCTCAGCGGGGACCGCTCCATCGATTCCTGCTGAGCAGGGAGATGACAGGTCCTATGGGAGATCGGGTGAAGACCTCTATGGAGCATCCGTTCAGGTCTGCCTGAAAAACTGACAGGCGGACCTGAACGGATCGGCCATGTGAAAGAGGCCTAGGGGTTTTCTGACTCATGTTGGCACATTGCTACTGCATAGATACATACAATGTAAGTACTGAGAGTGGTTTTGGGGAGGTTTATCCTAGGCAAGATTACCTTTAATTACCTTATTTTTATCTTCTTCAATGACAGGGTCAAACCTTACAGATATTCTTGTTACTATTATACTACAGCATTCAGTTTTCCACGTGCATGCTCCTGAAGAGTAGATGAATCCACAAAATGCATAGACAGGCATACCCCACTTTTAAGTACACAATGGGGTTTATTTACTAAAGCTAGAAAGTGCAAAATGTATGCCATGTTTTTATGACTATATGTTTTACCTACTTAATGATCACCTGTAATATGTGATTTGTATTATTAGTGGTTAATTGTCATTGCTGTATGTTTATTCACTGAATTAAAATATATTGGTTTTCTTGGTGTACTCATGATTACTCATGTAACCTATCACTAATTTCCAATAAATTTAAACGTTTTACACCTGCCTGCTTCATTTAAAGTGGTTGTATAGTCAATTTTTTTACTTTTACCTACAAGAAAGCCTATAATAAGGCTTACCTGTAGGTAAAAAAAATATCTCCTAAACCTGTATGGTTTAGGAGATATTCCCCTCGCAATGCGCCGCTGACTGCAGCGGCGCATGCGCACAAGGGGATTCTCGGCTGGAAGCCCGGCAGACGCCGGACCCTGCTGGGATGAAATCTCCCGCGCGCATGCGCGGGAGTGACGATATCGCGGCTCCGGCCACTCACAGAAACGCAGAGGGAGCTGACGTGGATCGGGCCAGATGTCGGGGCCTCGTTCTAAGGTAAGTATTTCATAATGAGCTAGTATGCGGTGAATACTAGCTCATTATGCCTTTTCCTTTGCAGGTAGCAAAAAAAAAAACACATTAGCGGATATACAACCACTTTAAAGTCTTTGTGTCCGTTTACACCTGCCTACATCCAACCCGGTCCGAGCTGCCAAAACCAGTCGGGTGTAAAAGGACAGGTGGTCCATTTACATCCGGTGGCCCATAGAGGAGAGTGGTCTGTGTCAGTTTCAGCTCTGCACGAGCAGATACGGACCTGTCATCTGCCTGCTCAGCAGGGATCAGCGGAGAGATCCTGTGCTGAGAAAGCGGATGTCAGCCGCGGTGTGAAAGGGGCCTTAAATGGCTGGTGCAGCAATTATACAGTTTCAATTTATTAAAAAATTCAAATAATGATCATCTTTGACATGACTCTGTTGCTAGGTTAAAAAATCCAAAAAGAAACACCCTATAAAAGTGGATCACAAACACTTAGCTGCCTGGTAGGGAATAAATTAAAAGTCTATTTGCTGCGGATTCTGGGTGCCGCTGTTATGTGATGCTTATGGATATTTTGGATAGCCATCTCTGCTGAAAGCAGCAGCTCCTGTACCTCCACAAAAGAGCAAATATTGGAGCAGCCACTTGGACCAAAAGGGTTGCTGTAACTAGGACCATGTGTATGAAGTTGTTTAGAACCTACATTTGGTATCTGTTCCAAAGAACATCTAAATAAATCAAATAATATTTTGGTAAATTGTGAACTCCTTTTGAATACACATGATGCATAGTTTTGCAGACACACAGTCCTGTCACTACCTTCGTAGAGTATTTTGGATGTGAGTTCAGAACATTGCAGTCTACTACCTGAAAGGCCCACGTTTCTCTGGCAACACTTGACAATCTTTGCTGCTTTCTTGGTGTCTTTTCTCTTGAGTTGCCTATAATGGCAGGACAAGATATCAAGTGTGAAAAGAATTGTCAGTAGTAAACCCAAAAGCAAACATTTATTTTACTGTAGCTTACCAATTCTTAAATGTGAGGTCTGCATTTGTTTTATTTGTTTAGGCTTTCTTTCTTTTATTTTCATCTGGTGATCCAGCTAGTAATTCTGTTGTTTCAAAAGAACAAGCTCTTATGCAGATGTATCAGTTTACAGGAATGAAACAAACCATTAACTTCTGACAGAGGTGCTTATAAAGGCCAGCTGTTATTTTTTCATGGAAAACCTTTATACCAAAAGGAAAACAAAATGCTGTTTGCTGTAAATTACTATAAAGTGTCAGCTGAAATTTGACTTCAGTGTGTTAGTGGATTTAAATCTTCTAGTGCATCCAAGACTAATGCAGGCCATACACGGTCGAATTTCGAACGAATTTTCTTTTCAAAATCAGAAAATTCGTTTTTTTTGTGATCCGATGATGCCACCATTGATTTTCGAAATTCGGCCGACCAAGCCTTCCATTTCACCTCATGTTGCTACAGAAAAGAATTTTCTTGGCTGGGAATCTTCTTTTCTCTCCGTAAATTTTCTTTTATCTCCGTACATTTTCTTTTCTTATTACGTTTCTCGCACGATTCTCCCATCATTGATTAGAAAATCGTTAGTTTTTCTAAAAATTTCCAACATGTCCGATTCCTCAAATTTTATTTCCGCACGAAAATCGGCTGTTGCTGCAGCCCACCAATGGTGCAAAATTCATATGAAAATTCTTAGATACGATTTTCAAAAGAAAATTCTTTCGAAATTCGAACCGTGTATGGCCGGCATAACTTTCCCCAGACTACCAATGAATTGTCCAAAGGTGCCCCTTGTGCTCATTCATCCAGAGTGGAGGCAATCTAATACAGGAAGTGTGTTACTGGGCAGATCACAGGTGAAAAAAGCCTAAAAAAGAAAGCAGATACCACATCTAAAGATCGGTAAACTGCCATATAATAGAATTTTTAAAAACAGCTTACCTGTAAAATCCTTTTTTTGGGAATACATCACGAGACACAGAGCCTCTGATAATTACTCAGTGGGTTAGATAGTCACCATCAGGTAATTGGACACTGGCAACCCTAATTACAAGACGAGTTCCTCCCCTATATAACCCCTCCCACATAGAGATTACCTCAGTTTTGTATCAAAGCAATAAGTATCCCCACGTATAATCCTGAAGAGGGATGGGAGCTCTGTTTCCTAATCCTATTTTCTTGTTCATACTTCACGGGACACAGAGCCTTTGATAATTACTTAGTGGGATGTCCCAGAGTAATGCCCATATTTGAAGGGAGGACTCATACCGCTGCCTGCAGCACACTGTGCCCAAAGGCTGCATCCTCATGCTCTCTCACATCCACTTGGTAGAATGTATGGACCGAAGTCCAAGTTGCAGCCTTGCAAATCTGAGCCATGGAAGCCTGGTGATTTACTGCCCATGAAGCAGTAACTGCCCTAGTCGAACGCGCTTTAACTTGAAAAGGAGAAATTTTCTTCTTTGCACCATAAGCCTGAACATTAACCTGTCAAATCCATCTAGAGATAGTGGATTTTGATGCTGCCTGGCCCTTCTTGGGGCCTTCTGGCAAAATAAATAGACAATCAGTCTTTTGTATCGTTGCCTGCTGACAGATTTTGACTGCTCTTACATCTAGAGAGTGTAACAACTCCTCTGCGGACTGTGGATCTGTAAAAAAGGACAGTAGGGCCACATCTTGATTCAGATGGAATTCTGAAACCACTTTAGGCAAAAAAGTCGGGTGAGGACGCAACACCACCCTGTCTTTGTGAATAATCAAATATGTTTTTTTACAAGAAAGAGATGCTAATTCTGATACCCTCCTAGCTGAGGATATTGCTACCAGAAAAACCAATTTCTTTGACAAAAGAACTAAAGAAGCATGGTGCAACGGTTCAAAAGGTTGTTTCTGTAAAACAGACAAAACCAAATTTAAATCCCATGGGCACACGGGAGGCTTAACTGGTGGATTCAAGCTCAGTGCCCCCTGAACAAAGGCTCGGATCAGGGAATGAGAGGCAAGCGGCCTTTGGAAGAATACAGACAAGGTCAAGATCTGGCCCTTGATAGTGCTCAAGGCCAGCTTCATTTCTATGCCTAATTGTAGAAATACAAGAATCCTGCTAATGGCATACTTTCTAGGACCCCATGGATTCACACCAGGAAACATATGCCTTCCAGATTCTGTAGTAGATGAGCCTAGAGGCCGGCTTCCTAGCATTAACCAGAGTGGATAGGACTGGCCCCCGAAAGTCCACGGCTCTTCAGAAGGTGGGTCTCAACAGCCAGACTTTGTAAGGCAGAATGGAATATTGGACCCTGTAAGAATAGATCTGGGCGTAGCGGAAAAACCCAAGGTCTTCCTTCTGCCATATTTACGATCTCTGCATACCAAGATCGTCTGGACCAAGCAGGGGCCACCAGAATTACCGGCTTTCCTTCTCTTTTTACCCTCAGAAGAAAACAGAAGAGAAGCAGAACTGGAGGGAACGCATAGATCAGAGAGTACTGATCCCATAGAATCGTTAAGGCATCTGACCCTTGTGCTAGCGGATCCTTTGTTCTTGACACAAAGCTGTCCAGTTTTCTGTTGAACTTGGAAGCCAACAGGTCCACATCCGGGGTACCCCATTTCCGACATATGGCCCAAAATATATTGGGGTGTAGAGACTACTTTCCTGGACACAGCTGCTGGCGGCTTAGGATGTCCCCCTGACAATTTTCTACCCCTGGAATAAACCGCAGACAGGCAAAGAACATGCCGTTCTGCCCAATAAAAAATGCGATTCACCTCTTTTTGGGCATCCAGACTCCTGGTGTCTCCTTGGTGATTGATATAGGCCACTGCCGTAGAATTGTCGGACTGTATCTGGACAGGGCAGCCTTGCAACCTGTAATTCCATACCCCGAGGGCAAGACGAATTGCACGAATCTCCAGAATGTTGATGGAAAAGAGTCCTTCAGCTCTGGACCATCTTCTCTGAGTTGAAGCTTTTTCCAGAACCGCTTCCCAGCCTATTAGGCGGGCATCCGTGGTTACGACTTTCCAAGTAACTGGGACAAAGTATTTTCCTTTTTAGTAGATTTTCTGTCAGCAGCCACCAATTGAGGCTCTGGCGTACCCATGGTGTTAAGCACATTGGAAGATCCGAGGCTTGAACTCTTTTGTTCTAGGCTGAGAGAATGCTGCTCTGTAAAGGCCTTGAGTGAAACTGGGCATAAGGAACAGCCTAGAATGAGGCCACCATTTTCCCTAATAGTCTCATGCATAGTCGAATGGAAGGATTTTTCCTTGCTATGACCAGCCGGCCAAATCCTTTATAGCTTTGGCTTTTGACCCGGGTAAAAATACTCTGTTTTGGATTGTGTCTATGACTCCAGCCATTTTAGGGGCTGTAAGGAGGATTTTTCTGGATTGAGAACCCAGCCTAGGTACCTCAAGTACTCCACTGTGCTGAGTACATTGCGGTCTAATCGTGCTACGGACTATTCTATGAGTAGCAAATCGTCCAAATAGGATGTCACTGTTATGCCCTGAAACCTTCATTTTGCCAAGGGTGGGGCTAGAATTTTTGTGAACACTTGAGGTGCGGTAGCAAGACCGAAAGGTAGGGCCATGAATTGGAAGTGGCGCTGATCCACCGCAAACCTTACAAACTTTTGGTGAGCGGGAAATATTGGCACATGTAAATATGCATCTTTGAGGTCTATTGATACCAGGAATTCTCCTCCCTAAAGGGTGGAAACCACTGAGCGGATTGTCTCCATGCAGAAAGAGCGAATGTTTAGAAACTGATTAAGGTCTTTCAGATCTAGAATAGGTCTAACATCCCGGTTTTGGAACTGTAAAGAGGTTTGAGTAGAACCCCCGAGCCTTGCTCTTCTAAGGCTACATCTATAATTACCCCTTGGGATAACAGACGTTCTAAGGCTAGAAACAAGGGCCTCCTTTTTTCTGGATCCTTGGAGACCCCTGACCTTAGGAAACTAGATGGCGTAAGCTCTCGGAACTCCAGCTTGCAGCCCAGAGACACCGTGGAGGTTACCCCTTTGTCCTGAATCTCTTCCTGCCAGGCACCTGTAAACTGTAGCAGCCTTCCCCCTACTGGGCCAAGCGGGGCACCTCTTCACAGGGAGGGGTTCTGTTTACAAGATCTTGGACACCAACACTTCTTCTGTCCTTGGGCTTGGCCTTGGACCTTTTCCCTAGTATTGGACTGGGGAGGGCATCGCCACTGCCTGGATGTTAATGCTCCAGGGGCTGGGGAAAGAGAACGTCTAAATGAGGGGCATTTATTCTTCTTCTTAACTGGTAACAACGTGGTCTTGCCCCCCGATAATCTTCTGAATATATTTGTCCAGATCATCCCCAAACAGCCATTCCCCATAAAACGGGAACCCAGTTAAATATCTTTAGCATGAAGCCTCAGCTGGCCAATGCTTAAGCCAAAGGGACCTGCACATGTGTACCAGCACAAGAGTAAGGCGGGATGCTTGCTGAACAGAATCCATAATGGCATCAACTGCAAAACACAAGGCCTTAGGAAGGTCTGCATAAACCCGGACCTTCTCGGTGGGAAGGAGGTTAAGCACCTGCTTCATTTGTTCCTTGAGGAACTGGCACATGCCAATTGCTGCGACCGCAGGTTGGACCACAGCGTCAGCCACAGAGAAAGAACCTTTAAACAAAGTTTCCAGCTTTTTATCAGTTGGATATTTGAACCCCTGAGTACTGTCCACAGGACAGGTCGGGCTTTTATTCACACAGGAAATAACTGCATCAATTGCTGACACCCCCCATTTCTTGGTGAACTTTTCGTCTACTGGATAAAGCATGGAAAACCTCTTAGGAGGAGAAAACAGTTTATCTAGTTGAGCCCAGTCCTCATACAACAATTTCTCCAGCAAGGGATGAATTGGGAAGTTATACGCAGCCTGTGGGGATTTCCGAGATCCCGAGGAGGAAACAGAGCCTATGGCATCCTCAACAGATGGCAACTTGTATGTGATACGCACTGACTCAGTATAATATTGCACCTGCACTTTGAGGGCCTGAGAGGCAGAAGAGAGCTTCTCCTCTTCCCTTGAATCATCTGACTGTTCCTGATCTGCATCCCCAGATAGGGATATTTCCTCATTATCCGAATGCTCATCCGATAGGGAACCCAGAGCAGTGGAAGGGGTTCTACCCATTTTTTTGCTACTTTTCAAGGAAGCTGCGATAAAAGTAGCAATCCTTCCTTCTAAACCATCCAATGCAGCTTTCATAGTGTCTTTAGCAACATACACAGGTGCTACAACATTGGGAGAGGCTGCAAAGCCTGACAGGGGAACAGACTCATCCTGTGAGGCTGCCGCCAGTCTTTCAGAGGGGGATGGTATCCTGCAGGTATGCCCAGAACCCCTAGATCTAGGCGGTGATTTCTTAGTGCCTCTTTTACCTGCCCCTGAAGCCCTCTTACGGGGAGACATAGTCCTAAGCTGCCAAAGCAGAGGTAATAGTACAAATGCAATCACTGTTATGCCTTAGTCTTACAATATTAACATTTGCTCAGTCTGCACAACCTGATGCCGAGTAGGTGTCTTAGGTATGCCTGGATCTGAATCCACTGAGAAGCTTACTGCCCACAGCTCTGTGTCCCACTGCTTACAGGGGCTCCGGTGTTCTGGGCTTTAAGCATAGCCACCTTGCACCTGCATACACGTAGGACCGTCATGGCAGCGGTCAGGGGTGAGGGGGGAGAAAGAAGTGCACCTGAGGACTACGCAGGACCCCCGGACTGTGTGGGATCCCCCCTTTCATCATATGTGGCAGAGCCTGCAGCGGAGGAGGTGAGTGGCTTCTCAGACCAGCTTCACTGAGCATGTATCCTGGATGGCATGTATACACCAGGTTTGTCTCTTACTCCCTCTAGTGGCGGAAACCAGGTAAGACATGCAAACTACTCAAAAAAAGAAGATAATCCATAATGTGTATACTTAGGATTGTCTTCACTTACCTTATCACCGCCACAGGAAACTGCTGATAACAGACAGGTCCAACCTTCACCCATCACGGCGGTTAACGTTGTGCCAAACTTCAGGGTTCTGGGTTCCTACTCACAGGATCCTCTTCCTCTGTAGAAGACTTTGCCAGAAAAAAATGTTCACGTAACTTCATTTTTGTGCAGCAAAGCGCTGGATCCCAGAGCCCAGTCCTCAAAGAGAGACATTACTGGCAAAACCTTGTTTCTTCTTTCACAAGGACTCGGGTACCATCCATCTTAGGTTTATTGGCCCGAGGCATGGATCCGGTTGTATAGCTCCTAGGCCCCCCACAGAGACCATCAAACTGAGCTTTCTTCTTAGCACATCTTTAAAGTGACCAACCACCTTAAACACTGGTGAAAAAACAGATGTACTCTCCATGTGGGAAGGGTTATACAGGGGAGGAACTCGTCTTGTACTTAGGGTTGCCAATGTCCAATCACCTCATGGTGACTATCTAACCTACTTAGTAATTATCAAAGGCTCTGTGTCCTGTGATGTATGAACAAGAAATAACTTTTTCGGTTTTGGGTTTAATACCACTTTATATATCAAATAAATGTGAAAAAAATATCATCAGCTTGGTCACTAAAACGATCTCCTCTCTAAAAGTCCGGGTCCCTCGTCAGCAATGGCATGTTCTCTCCGGGTGCCAGTCTTTAGGTATCTCCAAAGGCCAGCTTAGGATGATGTAACTCCTTCATATGTGCAGGAGTCAGTCATCCCAGCACACAGGACAGCTCGGGCACGGTAAGCTGAACTGCGCATGCACATCTCAGTTTTACATGCCAGATGAACTGCGACCAGGCAGGTAAGTGTTTTTGTTGCCCACAGTCTATTATAAGACTTCAGTTCCACTTTAAAGGAAATTGGGAAAAAACAGACTCACTGCTAGGATCACCAAGTGGGAAAACAAAGGAAAAAATATATAAAATATAATGAATGCAGCCACTACATTTAAAGCGGTAGTAAACCCGCTAATGTTTTTTTTTTTTTTACCACCTGCAAAGCAAAAGGCATAATGAGCTAGTATGCACCGCATACTAGCTCATTATGAAATACTTACCTTAGAACGAGGCCCCGACATCTGGCCTGATCCACGCCGAGGGAGCTGACATGCTCCCTCTGCGTTTCTTCCGGATATCGTGGCTCCGGCGCTGTGAGTGGCCGGAGCCGCGATATCGTCACTCTCGCGCATGCTCGCGGGAGATTTCAGTCCGGCCGGTCGGCCACTGCCGGATTTTCAACCGAGACTCCCCTTGTGCGCATGCGCCGCTGCAGTCAGCGGCGCATACCGAGGGGAATATCTCCTAAACCGTACAGGTTTAGGAGATATTTTTTTTACCTACAGGTAAGCCTTATTATAGGCTTTCCTGTAGGTAAAAGTAAAAAAAAAAAGAGTATACAACCACTAATAACAACCACTAATAATGATTGGTAAGCTGCAATACAGTATATTTAAGATGAATTTCAGGTATGCAGGTATGCATATTTTTACCATACATAGTTACATCAGCTTGGACCAATGTAACTATGAATGTATGATATCTGTGGGACCCTCTAGAACAGTGGCGGCTGGTGCTCAATTTTCTTGGGGGGGGGGGCCCATCCAGCCAATCAAAAACCCCCCTACATCTCCTCTGCTTCCTCCATGCTTCTCCTCCCGAGTCCCGGCGGTCGCTTTTCCTCCTGGCTAATCGGGTCTTAGGACTTCCGGCCAATCAGATCCCAGGAACCTCTACCTGATTGGCTGGGAGGATAAGCAGGAAGACATTAGTGAATAATAATTTGCTAATGTCATACAACTGGCTTGAAAAGCCCACCCTTTTAGAAATCATTTCAAGCCTCAGGCTCTAATCATGTGCTTCAAAAAACAAAACAAAACAACATTGAAATCCATGCGTCCGGCACCCTGCATTTAGATTAGGGGCCGGGCGCATGGATTAGGGGGGCGGCACCCCTTATGAGTGGCCGCCACTTCTCTAGAAGCTGGAAATAAGTATAGTAGGCACCCCTACTCCAGTGATCTCCACTAGCTTCCAGGTCTCCAGCTGCCCAAGGGCATTGTGAACACAGGAGTTCGGCCTCTGCTGCACTTAGCACAAAGCATTCTCTGACTGGACAAATTGTAGAGGCGGGGCAGAGTGACATCATAATGTCTGTTCTAGATAATGTACAGTAGATCTACAGCAGGCCAGTGCTGAATCTGAATCATCTGATACTTACTGACATCAATGAGGCTTCAGGTTCAGCATTGTTCCTTTGTTCAAGTGGTATTTCTCCTTCTGCATTGCAAGATGCACATCTCCATGTACCACTAATAGGGAAACAAGGATAATACTTATGGGCCACAAATTCACACCATATATAAAGTTATTCTGTATGGACGCTCAGAATTCTAACCTGCCCCATCCCATACCTCATAATTGATGGGGCTGCCTATTGTAACTGGTGAAGAAACCATGGGACACTGGAGGCAGACAAGGGCAGGGCTCAGTGTGACTTTAAAGAGAATGATAGTACTTGCATATTAGAGGAATGTCCCATTTTGTGAGGCTCTTTAAGCTCTTAACAGTATAACCAGGTTATATTTTGCACTGGGTGTCTGCTCTAAGACTGTTCTGCCTCTCCAATCTAAGCACTGAATGTGTGATCTCTATAACTGATCCAGTTGTGGCAAGATAGCTGTAACTTACAGTCTTAGTAGAATTAGCAGACAGTTACTCAATCCAAATGACATCTTTGAGATCGTAGAAAGCTTTAATTCAAAACTTGTGCAGATAATAACAGATGAACATCAGATAGGTCAAATAATCATAATATATATAGCTCCAGCAATTACTTGTGCTCCAAATAGAAACTGAAGACACACTAAAAAGAGGGTAAGACTAACAGTACAGAGCATCTCCTAGATCAGTGGTTCTCAACCTTCTAGTGCTGTGACCCCTTGATAGATTTTCCCAAGTTGTGGGGACCCCTAACAGTAAAATTATTTTCGTAGCATGGGTTGTCAGCACCCAAGGCAAGGCAAGACAAGTAATTTGCGCCCCTAACCCGCAGACATTTAGCACTCCCTGAGTCCTTTTAATGGCAAATATAATCACAGGTAGTGTTACTCACTGTGTCTACGACTTTGTGGTGTCTTGTAACAGTGACACCTATGCCAAAATCAGGAGATTGGATCTCCTCCAGCCCCTCCCACTTCACATTCCTCACCAGTCAGATGACCTCTAGTCTCTGCCCCCCAGCCATGCCGTGAACTAAATGGGTGCCTGCGAAGAGGCTGAGTGGGCGGCCGTGGGCTCCAGGAACAGCCCAGCTGGGCAGCCACAGGCTCCAGGGATAGCCCTGCTGGACGGCCGCAAAAAGGCTGGGAGAGCAGTGCAGGCTTCAGGAACAGCCCAGGATTCGGTGACCCCTGGCAAATCATTCGACTCCCAGGTTGAGAATCACTGTCCTAGATACAGAGTGAGGAAGGGAAAAAATTATTTAAAGGCAAATAAACAACAATGCGTGTGTAAGATGATAAAGACTGATTTTAAATCAAGAAGAAGGTCATATCTACAGGGTTATTTTAAGCAAACATGTAAATGTACAGACAGATCCAATTTGACTTAAAGTGGAACTATAGTCAATCTTTTTTTTTCATTTTGGATAGAGTAAGGGAGGGTTCTAACCTGTCAGATGTTGCTTTTGCCATCTGTGTCCCATTGCAGAGATTGCCCTTCACTTCCTATCCCATAACCAAACAGGAAATGAGATGAAATCCCAGCAAATTAGCTACTTCCCACCCACCATATAGTAAAATGACAGCTGGCAGGGTCCCCTCTTGTTCTGGGGCAATATCATATGATGTTGCCCAGTGGCACCACTCTCACACTCCCACGGGAGCATGCAGCGCTGTGAATGCAGTCACACTGTGTCCCTAGGACACAGCGTGACTTCGTTCTTGGTAAAAGGGCCAATGGCGCGGCTCTTTACCCATGTAAAATGCTGTTGATAGGCTCGGCTCACACTGACAGAGTGTAAGGCGAGGAGAGCCGGTCAGCTGCATTTCTCCTTGCAGGGGAGATCAGGGCACTGATCATCAGTGCCGCCCCAGCAGTGCCCATCAGTGACACCAATCAGTGCCCATCAGTGCTCATCGGTGCCACCTATCAGTGCCCATCATTGCGGCATATCAGTGCCCATCAGTGAAGGAGAAAAAATAGTATAATTACTAAATTTACTGACAGAAACTAAGAAACAAATATTTTTTTTCAACATTTTCTGTATTTTTTTAGTTAGTTTTTTTTTAGCATAAAATAAAAAACCCAGTGATAATTAAATACCACCAAAAGAAATCTCTATTTGAGGGAAGAAAGGGATAACAATTTAATATGGATACAGTGTTGCATGACCATGCAATTGTCATTCAAAGTGTGAGAGCGCTGAAAGTTGAAAATTGGCCTGGGCAGGAAGGGGGTAAAAGTGCCCTGTATTGAAATGGTTACGGGAATTCCTTGGGGACCCCCAGATCACCAGAACAAGTTTCCCCATTGGAAGATTTCCCTTTTCATTTACTTTTCCAGGCACAACCCAAAATTTGGGATCTTCTTTTACTTTCTTTTACAAAAGTTTTTATTGTAGAGTAACAAGATTACGGGTCAATACAATAGGCTTACAGTGTGATGCCGGTACAGGAAGTTTCAGTCCAGTACAATTAAAGTAAATTTCCAGGTAACATTGTACACATTCCCTGGATCAAAACAGACCCTGGGTTCACAGAAATGCAACACAAACACGGCCTGGAGAATGCCTGAAGCCTATGGTGATCATATCTAGCGTAGTTGAAGGATGAAAAGGGAAAAAAAAAAAAAAAAAGGAGGGAAGGAAGGAGGGGGAAAGTTAAGGGACAAGAGAAGATTGGAGGGGAAAGAAGGTGTAGAGTGCCAATAGGGGGGTCTGGAGGGAAGAGAGGGAAGTCAGAAAGAGGAGAGGGGGGATGGGCCCACGGGGTGTGCCCCATCGGGCTCCTACAGCGACAGCAAGGTGGTATCGAATCTGGGAGAATGGTGATACTCTATCCAGGGTTGCCAGACTCTAAGAAATTTGGCATGAGTGTCAGAGAGAACAGAAGACAGTTTTTCATTGACCATGACATCATTCAGACGGTTTTTGACCGCCTAAAAGCTGAGGGCCGGGGTTCTCCATGCTCGCGCTATAGTCAGCTTAGTTGCGGTAAAAAGATGCTGTGCCAACTGCCGTTCGGAGCGTAGCAGTTCTGGTATCGCTTTCCCGAGAAGAGCCTCGAAAGGATCCCTTTTTAGGTTCACCCGGAGTAAACTGCGGATTAACGCGTAGACCCTGACCCATAATCTGCACACCTTCGGGCACGTCCACCAAATGTGGGCCATTGTACCCTCCTGGTCACACCCCCTGAAACAGAGAGGGGAGCAGGTGGGAAAAAAGCGGGCTAGGCGTGTTGGGGTGTAATACCACCGGTATAGGACCTTGTAGGCGTTCTCTAGGATCGTGACATTGCAGGAGCATTTTGACAAGGTTAGGGTCATTGCCTGCCAATCCTCCAGGTCCAGCTGTTTCCCCAGGTCCCTCTCCCACTGCAGGTGATAGGATCGCACCGGGGGTTTCTTCCCGGTGATCAAGGCTGAATATATTAAGGAAATCAGACCAGGAGAGTGAGGCCTGGATCTGCAGATGCTCTCGAACGGTGACAACCGGTATGGGGCGTCCTGGGACTTGATGAGGCTTTGCAGGAAGTGATGAAGCTGGAGATATCTAAAATACTCCCTTAAGGGTATATCATGAGACGAGTGCAAGGCTGCAAATGGTAGTATTCTAGTAGGAGTAAGTAAGGAATGAACGTCTACGAAGCCATTGAGGGTCCACCATTTAAACTGTGCAGAGTTATCAAGACCCGGGGGGAAAAGGGGGCAACGAAGGAGTCGCAGCAGCGGGAGATGGGAAGAAGCCAACCCTGCCGAATACTTCACTGAGTCCCAAACTCTCAAAGTGTGGAGCATGCAGGGCCCCGTAACCGTGGGGCGGAGTTTTGGCGGGAGCCAGGGTAAGGAGGAAATGGGGATGGGGTCCACGTCGAGTATGTCGATAGTAGCCCACAAAGGGAGCTGATGCGTCTCGTGGAGATGAGAGAGGGGTGCTATGGTGGCTGCTATATAGTAGTCTCTTAGATTTGGGACTGCCAGGCCTCCATTTGCTCTCTTAGCGAACATGATTTGTCTATTGATACGGGGGCGGGATGAGCCCCAGATAAATTGTAGGACCCTACGCTGGTGAATATTGAGGATGTGTGGAGGAATCGAGATTGGGAGGACCCGAAAATAATATAGTAGCTTCGGGAGATATGCCATTCTGACGGCCGATATCCTCCCGAACCAAGAGATCGGTAAAGATGACCACGATGTCAGCATATCCGATAATCGCTTGAACAATGGTGGGTAGTTAGCCTGATATAGGGCCTGATATGTGGAGGTGATGTAAATTCCCAAATAGGGTAAGGAGGAGACCCATTGATAGGGAAAGGCCGCTCGCAAGTCCCTCAGTAGTTCCTGGGTCAGGTTGGTCGACAACGCCTTCGATTTCGACGGGTTGATCTGGAGCCCTGAGAGTGATGCAAAAGTCTGTAGTAGGGCGTGTAGATTGGGCAGGGAGGTTCTAGGGGAAGTGACAAAAAGGAGAATGTCATCAGCAAACAGGGAGACCTTATGGGGAGAGCCGGCTATTTCAATGCCCTTGATGTCGGGGTGAGTCCTTATCGCTTCCGCCAGGGGTTCAAGCGCCAGTACAAAAAGAAGGGGTGACAGTGGGCAACCCTGGCGGGTCCCTCTTCGGATATCAAAGATGGGGGATTCAAACCCGTAATATTTTACTCTTGCTCTGGGGGAATCGTATAGAGCCGATATCCAAGACATAAACGGGGACCCAAAGCCAAAACGTTGCAGAACCGACATGAGGTAGGGCCATGACAAGGTATCAAAGGCCTTAGTCATATCGAGGGAGAGAAGCATAGATTCGAGAGAGCGAGTGTGAGCTAGGTGTTGAAGTTGCACTATGCGGCGGATTGCGTCGCCAGCCTGTCTCTGGGGCACAAAACCGACCTGATCTTTTTTTATCAGATGAGGGAGAAACGAGTTTAGGCGTGTCGCCAAGATTTTTGTCAGAAGCTTCATATCGATATTGATAAGTGAGATAGGCCTGAAGTTAGCCCAAGATGTGTGATCACGATCAGGTTTCGGAATCATTACTACATTTGCCATCAAAAGATCCGGGGTAAGAGGACAACCTCTCTTCACCGAGTTGTACATAACCACCAGGTGGGGCGTCACTACTGGTGCCAATTTTCTATAATATAGCGCGGTATTGCCATCCGGCCCGGGTCGCTTGCCCACTTTCAATTCTTTTATGGGTTGTAGAACTTCTGAGGGTTGGATGTCCCTATCCATAAGGGTGACATGAGCCCCCGTCAAGGATGGGAGTGAGAGGCCAGCAAGAAAGTCTGCCGTTCTCTGAGTTGAGGGCCCCCCCGATGCCGTATACAACTTAGCTAGGCGGAACCCAAACTCCTCTAGGACATGCTTTGGGTTCCCGGACAGGACGTTGTTGCGGTCCCTCAAAGTAATCGGGGTTACCTTGGGGGCAAATGTTCGGAGTCTGTTGGCCAGCATGCGCGTCGGTTTATTTGCTCTCTGGTACCATCTCTGGCGGGACCAGCGAAGTGCTCGCTCGGCCTCCTCAGTGAGGCACAAATCAAGCTCAGATCTGGTTCGTTCCAGAAGCTTGCGGTTGCTCGGGGTAGGAAACTGCATGAACCTCTCAGATATCTCTGCCAAACGGGACTCAATCTCCCTTCGTCTTTTCTCTCTAGTTTTCTTCCGGACCGAGGCTAGGCCAATTATACGTCCGCGCAACACTGCTTTATAGGCCTCCCAGAGGACCACCGGTGAGGTCACTGAGCCCATGTTTTCGCGAAAATAGTCCTCAGAGGCCTTAATTATCTCCTGTGTAGTTTCTACATGGGAAAGGAGCGAGTCGTTCATGACCCAGGGGGAAAGTCGGGGTCCATCCAGGTAAGAACGGCAGACAATCAAGACAGGGTCATGGTCCGACCACGGTACGGCCAAGACTGAGGCCGTTTCCACCAGTGGCAGGTGTCGTCTCAGCATGAACATGTGGTCAATCCGTGAGTGGACCTGGTGGGGGTGGGAATAATGGGTATAGTCTCTGCCCTGTGGATGACATTCCCTCCATAGATCAACTAAGTCCAGAGATTGTAGGGCACGGTTGAATAAAGCGGCGCTCGTCGTCGGGCCTTTCTTTTCCGACGGGTGCTTGTCTACTTTAGGGTTAAGGATCAGGTTGGAGTCTCCCGCCAGTAGAAGGGTGCCCTTGCCGTGGGAAGCCAGCAGTGCGCAGACATGGGTCAAAAAGGGTCCGGGATTCACATTGGGGGCATAGTACGTCAGTATGGACACTTCCGTGTCATGAACAGTGCCTTGAAGCAGTAAATATCTGCCGTCAGGATCAGCTATCTGTCTAGCGCAACTAAATGGAACTGATTTGCGGAACGCCACGAGAACCCCTCGCTGTTTAGTTGGAGCATTCACCATAAAAACTTGGGGAAATAGAGCATCAAAGTATTTAGGATGAGAGGTCTCAGAAAAATGTGTCTCCTGTAAGCAAGCAATATCAATGTGTTGTCTGCGAAGGTACTTAAATATTTTAACTCTCTTGTGGGGGGAATTCATTCCCTGAACATTCAGGGACAGCCATTTAATCGTCATTGATAGAGTAACAGAAAAACGCTTACCTGGAGCCGAAGATCACACCCCGTGCGCCCGAAGGAGAGAGGGAGAAAGGAAAGAAGTACAGAGGGGGATAGAGAAGGGATAAAAAGCATCATTATAGCACAGATGGTAGAGACATGCAATGCTAGGTACCAAAACGTATTATACAGCAAGATTGCTATCGGTCGTGGGATACAAGACCCACTTCGCGGTTGGGAGTTGGCTCGAGCAGGAGTCCGAGCCAAGAACCAACACATGGGGGCACGGTGGTCCGTCGGAAACCACCTGACTTAACATTAACAATTATTGCAAACGTCAAAAAACATGACAACAGTGGCATAGCTGCATAAAACAGGAGTACGAACATTAAAAAGGATAAACAAAAGAAAAATAATACTGGCATAAGGAACAGAGAGCCCAGACGCTAAGGCCTGTAAGAAATTTCCTCGGTTAGACGGTAAGTCCCTGTTCAGAAATAAAAAAGAAACAAACATGCAACCTGAGGTTAGTACTGTCTGAATACCGTCTGAGTCCAGCCTTAGAGACACCCGGCCACATGAAACAGAAATAAAAGAACAAAAATAAGAAACCCATGGGCCGAGTCGCGCCCTGTCTGGAATGAAACTCTCCATGTATAGGCCCATAAAGCAAGAGCGTAGGAGCAGGAACCTAGTCCCCGGGTGGCCACGGTGATTGACCCCCTGGACTAGTAATTCCCGGGTAGCAAGGGGGGGACCCGTTTCTTGAGGTCAAGAGCCATGAATCATAACCGCCCGTTACCTCGAGGGGCAGAAAATAGGGGAAAAAAATTTAAATAATAATAAAAAAATAAAAAAAAAGGGGGGGGGGAGGGGGGGAGAAACACAAAAAAAAAAAAAAAGGGTGGAGGGGGGGAGAAACACAAAAATAAAAAAAAAAGGGCAGTCACCCCCGGAGAAAAACCAGCGTACTTGGAAATGATGGGCTGTAGTAAACCGGAGTTGTAGGAAGCCCCAGTCCATCCAAGGTATAAAGGGGGGGCTCAGTGTGGCTTCCACTTGAGTCCTGAAAAAGAATACAAGGGAACCCCATTCTTATTGCCTGGGGCGTCCAAAGTACAACAGACTCTCTCAATACCCGCCTGCGGGACCCTTGTCGGCAGCGGTTAGAAAAAAAATGAAAAAGAAAAGGGGGCAGTCAAGCAAGTCAAAGCAAAAAACTGGATCCTTTCTGACTTCTAGCAATGGCCACCCGAGGAGGCCTCTTGAAATTTCTGAGCCTTGAGGGAACGGAGGGCTTGAGATCCGCTCTGAGATGATTGTGATGGTAGCAGCGGGGCTCTGGAAGGGCCCGGGCGGGCCATGGCGGCCTCAGGCTGGGAGGGGGGAAGGTCAAACTGAAGTTCCTGGAATTGCCGTCGCAGGTCTGGCAGGGAAGAAGCATGAAACTGGTGTCCCAAATGGTAAAAAGAAAGTTTAAAGGGGAATCCCCACCGATAGCGAATGTTCCTGTTTTGTAAGATTTGCAGATAGGGCTTCATATTTCGCCTCTTAGCAATAGTGACCGGGGAAAGATCTGCAAATAGTTGAAGGGGATGACCTTGAAACGATGTCTGGTAGGTCTCTGGCGGCTTGGAGGAGTCGCTCTTTGGTCCTGTAGAAGTGGAATTTTATAATAACGTCCCTGGGCGGACCCTCCGTAGGCTTGGGAGCGAGGGACCTGTGTATTCGATCGAATTCAAGGCGCTCAGTCGGGATATCGGGTGCGAGCTCCTGAAAGAATGCCGTTGCTGTACCCTGGAGGTCTATAATGGTCTCCGGGAGGCCTCGGATGCGGAGGTTGCCCCTGCGGGCCCTGTTTTCAGAGTCCTCAAGTTTATCCTGTAGAACAAGAAGTTCTGCGTTAAGCTTTTCTACCTCCTCCTCGTGACCCTCCAGCACCGTGGTCGTCAGGTCCATCCTCTCCTCCAGCTGATTTGTGCGGTGTCCCAGCTCCTTGAGACCTTTCACCAGTTCCGCAGATAACTTACGGGAAGCCACGTTGATCTCATCTCTTACTATAGTGCGGAATTTCTGCAGCAGGGCATCTGAGCCTGTGTCCGCTGGGCTGGCCAGATTTGATGGGAATTGTGACAGACTATCGTCCGACTGCTGAGTGGTGTCATCAGGTTCTGGGGGTTCGGGCGCCATCCTGCCTTTCCCTTTCGCCTTCCCCGGTGCCGGGGATGTTTTCTGTTGTGATTTGTTGCGGGGGCGATTCCGGGGCGTATTATACATCCCCGCCGCTTGCTCAGTAGTGCACGGCCGGGGCAGCAGTGGCAAAGAAATATAACTGGGTATGCCTTATATGTCAAGTGGTACTTCGGACGGCACGACACTAAGGGACTACACTGTCATCCCAGCGTCCGCGCAAGCACCCCCACACAAGTTCGTCAGTCACTCTCAGGGCCCTCCAGGGCCACTGACATGCATTGGGTGCTGTAGGTAGAGGTTATTGGGGAGGGGGGGGGCCAGGTCCCAGCCCAGGGAGCAAAGGATGCCTGCAGTGAGGTGGAGGGTGTACCAAGATGGCCGCCTACCTCTGCTTCTTCTATTGTCCCTCTCTGGCTTACCTCCCAGTAAGGCCAGGCCGACACCTCCAAATTGGGGCCTCAGGTCGCAGGGGTCTCCTCGCATCCGCGGCGAACCGATCGCTGTGCTGTGGGCGCTGAGCAGCACTCCCGGGCGTAGGCTCCGGCGCCTCCGCAGGCCGCAAGATGGCGGCCGGGGCTCGAGCAGAAAAGTAGGCCGCAAGCCTGATCGCGAGGCCCGCGGGCCGAAAGTGCGGCCAAAACACTCCCGGGATGTAGCGCTGGTGTTTGTCAGCAGGGCTGAGACTACCGCCGGCCGAGACTCCGGGATCTTCTTTTACTTTCAATGATAATGGTAAACAGGACAAATAGAGAGGATGAATTTCCTTATTATGCTTAAAAAAAAAAAAGTTTTGCCTTTAGTTATACTTTAAATTCAAAATCTAAAATATTTCTCCAAAAATAGAATAACAAAAGCAGACAATATTGTATTGGTGTTTAATAGCAATTAAAAGATGATTGAAATTAAAACTAGATTGCGAATTGTGTACCTTGGAATGTGGCTAAGTGGTGGTACCAAACACGACAGGTGAAACGAACGAGGACAACCATCACAGCATAATAGCTCTCCACCATCCCTACATACCGAGCACTCATCATCGTTACTCTGTGAATGGCAGAAAACCAAAGTGGTATTGAGTACCGTGACAGCCAACACATGATAAGTACATGAAGCTGAATATGGAAAAGAATAGGCTTATTTAACAAGAGTTGAACAGCTTTCCTAAGATCTAAAGAATGCCTATCTTCCCTGGCACCCCTTATTAGCCTGTATGTAAAATGACTAGTAAGACCTTTCAAATACCTACCAAGCGGCAACAGCACAGATCAAATGGTACTTGTTCCAATCTTGTTTATTTCCTCCCACTGACCTGATCCACCACTTCATGCCTCTGAAAAACTAAGTACATCAAGATATGGGATACATGTAACAATTTTCAGGTTCCCCAAAATACTGCACTTGGGGTCTGATTAGCCAACTACGAGGCCCAGGCACTGTCAAGTGGGGACAGGAAGAGCTTACTTAATCCCTTCCTGCCCAGCTCTGGCATCCCTTTAAGTGGGTCTATATGTCCCAATGGTCACATGATTGGGAGCACATCCTGCCTGCTCCCAATAATAACAAGAGACCAAGAACTCCCAGTACAGAAACCTCAACTTTGCATGAAAGCATACGTGTGGCATGTGGGTGCGGAAGCTCCCCATTATTCTGGCAGCAAGAGGGTAACCTTCTGCAAGCTTTGTGCGTGTGTCAACTTTTAAAAAGTAAAAACATACACGTATATTTCAGTGAGTTTTTTGGTTAGTTTTGATAAAGTGGAGAGGGACAGGAATGCCTGACTGGCTCCAACTGCTTCCTGTGTCCCCAATAGGGGAGTTCACTGTCTCTATTTGTCCTGATGACCATTATAAAGCATGCAAATACTAAAAGGGAAGGTCAAAGAAAATCCCAAATTTGAGTGGTCACCGGAACAGTATTAGAGGAGAAATCTTCAAAATGGTGACACTTGTTCTGGTAACCAACACGGATTTCCCTTCACTTTAGAGGGACATCCTCTCACTTCCTGTTCTGACTCTGGGACAGGAAGCACAGGGAAATCTCCCCAATGGCAAAAAAAAAAAAAAAAAACAAGACAAGGGTCTAAGCCTCCTTTACTAAAGTTTTGCCTTCAGTTCTACTTTCAGGTGCAGAGCAAGAGGCAAGGAGTATCAGGAAAGCAACAGCAGACATCAAATGGTGCCTCTGGAGCTTCAGCGTTTTTTTTATCACAGGGTCACTTTAAAAAAAGTTTTTAGCTGCTGATAGCTCCAGCTTCTAAACTTGAGTTTAGGAGCTTTTGAAATTATTTTGCCAAAGCTCCTAAACGCAACTCCATAAAAGCCTATGGGGGTTATTCACGAAAGGCAAATCCACTTTGTACTGCAAGTGCACTTGGATGTGCAGTTGCTCTAAATCTAAGGGGTAGATCTGAAATGAGAGGAAGCTCTGCTGATTTTATCATCCAATCATGTGCAAGCTAAAATGCTGTTTTTTATTTTCCTTGCATGTCCCCCTTGGATCTACAGCGACTGCAGTGTAAAGTGGCACTTGCAGTGTAAAGTGGATTTTCCTTTAGTAAATAACCCTCTATGTGTCCATGCACACATAGGCTTTTGCAAGAGTTTAGAAGCTGCTGCGTTTAGGGAAGGTTCAACCTCTCTGAACCTGCCTCTCCTGAACGCAGAACAATCATGTTCAGGAAAGGGACGTTTTGACCGCTGGCACGTTTTGCATTTTCCCTTGGCCAGCAGTCAACCTAGTCTGTGTGTACGTCAGCCCTAAAACTTGTTCAATTTATGTTTAAAGGTATAACTAGCACCCTTGATGAAACAGACTTAGAGCAGAACTTTACTTAAAAGTGAACATTCTGCTTATCCTACTACTGCAACCTTTTTTTTTTTTTTTTGTGGGTACCTTTTTATTCCCCCAACTTCCATTTTTCTCAACTAAATGAGAATAGCGGAAATTGACAAAAACCTGAACTTGAAAGAAGACTGGGTGAATATGGTGCTAGTGAGGAAGCTGGGGGAGTCCAGTTCTGCTTTAAGGATCTCTTAACACCACAGTCTTGCACTAATGCATTAAATACAGTGTTAAGCATTCACATTAGTACTAAAAGCACAAAGGCACCTACACAGTGCACCACAACATGTTTGCATTGTATCATACCACAACATAAAGATAAGAACGTTGTGTTGGTCTTGGTGGAAGAAAGAATGCTGCAGAAGCCTTTTTGGTGACAAGCTTTGCACGTTGAAATTTGCCACAATAATTGCGGCAAAACTCCCCTGTGTTTTAGGTGAGATCCCAAAATGCCAAATTTGAATGGAGCGTATTATAGAGGACATACAGTATCTAAATAAATCTGCACAGTGTTTGAAGTGACATTAAAAACGAATGGCACCCAAAAAAGCGTAACACTTTTTAACACGAGTGTAAAGTGTTTTGGAATCATGAGCAGACTCATGGCAATTCTGCCGGCGATCCCAAATCGCCAAATGTTAACAGGGCCTTAATCTACCATAGAAGACATGTCTAAATAAAAACAATAGGTTCCTTGCAGTCTTTAAAGAGGTGATACATCTACAATGCTCCTGGTAGCTGAAAACAATGTAACCTTTACCCAAGACTAAAGTCCCATTCACATCTGCTCCTTTTTGGGTGACAAGCTTTGCACAATGCGGTTTGCCGCAATTGTCATCCGATTCTGTCTTGCGACAATCATAGCAAAACCACACTGAGTTTAATGAGTGGCACCAATAAACACATGGAACGTTTTGCCACAATTGCAGTGTGATTTGTAATTGCACCGATTACACCCACGATCCCCTAATCACCAGAGGTAAATGGGTCCTTAAACCGGAGTTCTACTCTAAAGTGGAAGATCCGCTTCAAGGACTTCTCACCCCCTTTCATGCTACATTTGGCATGTCATTTTTTTTGGGGGGGGGAAGTGGGTACCTGTTTTGACAGGTGCCCAGCTCCAACTTCCACTGGGCCTCCTAGGTGACTTGAGTGGAAGTTCTTCTCTCCTTGTCCCTCACTGCACTCTTCTGGGACACATCTCGGGGACCAAAAGATTGCCTGGCCATTAAGAAGGCGCAGTGCACACCTGGCTGTAAAGCTGTAAGCTGTCACAGCCGGGTGCCCACACTTGTGATGTCGGCGCTGGGGGAGGCAAGGGAGAGAACCGAGGCTTCGGACGGCCGCATCGCTGGACTGTGGGAGACAGGTGAGTGTCCACTTTTTGTAGCTGATGATTTTCAATATACACCAAAAACAGTGTAAATCCGCTTTAAGGTCACTTGTTTTTAGTTTTTGATAGTGTGGAATGGGATTAGAACACCTGGCCGGTGTCTATTGCTATCTGTACCCCCATTAGGGAGATTCACCCTCTGTCCTGTTTAATGTTATCACCAAAAGTGAAAGTGAAAAAAAATCCCAAATTTTAGGTTGTCCCCAGAACAGAATTAGAGGTATAATCTTCCAATGGGGACATCAGTTCAGGTGATCCTGATGACAACCAGGTATTCCCTTACTTTAGAGGGATTTTCTTTCACTTCCTGTTTTGGCTGTGGGACAGGAAGTTAAGGGAAATCTCCCACAGATGACCAAAGAACTGACAGGAATTATAATTTATAACCTTCCCTTACACTATCCAAATAGAGTAAAAAAAAGTTTTGCTTCTAGTTCTACCTTAAGTACCTGATGATTTGGTACTTCGGAATCAGATTGTGGAGGAGTTATGATCCCAATCTACAAATTGAAAACAAGAAAGACTATAATTTAGCATCAACTGAGAGAGAAAAAAACCATAACAGCCATAAAGAGATACATAGCATTTTGAAGAATTTCTTGTATACAACCTAGATTATACATGCATATTATACAACAGTGCATGTGTGTGTGTTCCATATGATGAATGATAAGTGTTACAGAATGATACATAAACATATGCATTTGTTTCACAGAGAGGATGATTAGAAATAGAAAGACAGAAAAAGGTTTTAAAGCCCCACTCCAGCTAATATAATCCTCTGTCAGGATTAAATGCTATAAACCCTTGTACACATGGTCGGAGATTCCGACGGAATGTGTCCGATCGGACCGTTTTGTCGGATATTCCGACTGTGTGTGGTCTACATCGGACTGTTTCAGTTGGAGTATCCGACGGACCAAGTTTTCCAACTTGTTGGTAAAATTTTCCCACAAAAAGCTCCGATCGGACATACTCCGATCATGTGTAGAGAATTCCGATCGAACAAAGTGCCACGCATGCTCAGATCAAATTCCTACACCAAAGTTATTGGCTACTAGCGTGAATGTAGTCCCGTCGTAACGAAATAACGTCATCACGTCGGATATTCCGACAACTTTGTCCAACCGTGTGTATGCAACAGTTTCGGACAAAATCCGTCGGACAAAATCTGACGGATTTGGTTGTCGGAATCTCCGACCGTGTGTACAAGGGCTAAGAGATTTCCCTCACATCCTCCTCTGTCTGACACCTATCACCTTGACAAGAAGGGGGGAGAAAACTCTCAAACAGAACCAGACAGCAATACAAATCTGATAGAGATTCTAAACTTACCCACTCTACTACAAAAAAAATGGCATTTGTTGCTCTCGGGTAGTGATGGACGAACTTCCGACGGGACGTTTCGCGAACGCGAAACGCGAACGGGCACAAACGTTCGCGAAAACGACCGTTCGCCGCGGGCTCCATTGACTTCAATGGGAGGCGAATTTCGCAAACCTTTAGGTCGAATTTGCGGCCACGGGGTAATTATTAGGGGGTAGCACGTAGTCCCACCACCTGGACAATAGCATAATACATGTATGAGGTGAATTTGGGATCGATAACTACAAGCATTTTTTTTTTATTTGGGAAATTGTTCTGACAATTCAGGACTATGGAGCTAATGAAGGCAATGGAGGAGAGGGAAGGTCAGGGACCAGGGTAGGCAAACAAGAGGGTGCAGGAGATACAGAGCACTGACAGCAGCACCGTAATACAGAGCACTGACATCAGCACCGTGACATACAGCGCTGACAGCAGCTCCGTGACATACAGCGCTGACAGCAGCTCCGTGACATACAGCGCTGACAGCAGCTCCGTGACATACAGCGCTGACAGCAGCTCCGTGACATACAGCGCTGACAGCAGCTCCGTGACATACAGCGCTGACAGCAGCTCCGTGACATACAGCGCTGACAGCAGCTCCGTGACATACAGCGCTGACAGCAGCTCCGTGACATACAGCGCTGACAGCAGCACCGTGACATACAGCGCTGACAGCAGCTCCGTGACATACAGCGCTGACAGCAGCTCCGTGACATACAGCGCTGACAGCAGCTCCGTGACATACAGCACTGACAGCAGCTCCGTGACATACAGCGCTGACAGCAGCTCCGTGACATACAGCGCTGACAGCAGCACCGTGACATACAGCGCTGACAGCAGCTCCGTGACATACAGCGCTGACAGCAGCTCCGTGACATACAGCGCTGACAGCAGCTCCGTGACATACAGCGCTGACAGCAGCTCCGTGACATACAGCGCTGACAGCAGCTCCGTGACATACAGCGCTGACAGCAGCTCCGTGACATACAGCGCTGACAGCAGCTCCGTGACATACAGCGCTGACAGCAGCTCCGTGACATACAGCGCTGACAGCAGCTCCGTGACATACAGCGCTGACAGCAGCTCCGTGACATACAGCGCTGACAGCAGCTCCGTGACATACAGCGCTGACAGCAGCACCGTAAGCAGCCCCAGGAGGAAGTCAGCACAGCACAGGGATGGTGTGATCCCCTCATAATAAGAACCCCCAGGAGGAAGTCAGCACAGCACAGGGATGGTGTGATCCCCTCATAATAAGAACACCCAGGAGGAAGTCAGCACAGCACAGGGATGGTGGGAACCCCTCATAATAAGCAGCCCCAGTAGAAATATGACACCGCTCAACCTCTTCAAAGAGGAGGGTAGGGGCATATAGTACGGTGTGCTTTTTTGGATCAGGGAAGTGAGCCAAATGAATTAAGAAGGTCTGTGTGCTTGATTCCAAAAATTGTTTATAGACATATACATGGTCTACTGATCACATGTGTTGAATTCCTCCGAGATCCATGCCTCATTCATTTTTAGAAATGTGAGGTAGTTAACACTGTGGTGAGCTAGGCGAGTACGCTTATCGGTCACAATCCCCCCTGCTGCGCTGAACGTCCTTTCGGACAGGACACTGGATGAGGGGCAAGCCAACAGTTCGATTGCAAATTGGGCAAGCTCTGGCCAGAGGTCAAGCCTGCCCACCCAGTAGTCTAGGGGTTCATCACTCCTCAGAGCGTCCACATCGGCCGTTAACCCAATGTAGTCGGACACCTGACGGTCTAGGCGTTCCCTGATGCTGGATCCGGATGACACCTGTCGATGGGTCGGCTGAAAGAATGACCTCATATCCGAAGTCACCAACACATCTTCAAACCGGCCTCTTCTTGCAGGCGCTGTTGGATTGGTACCCGCAAATCCTTCTCTGGGAGTGGGAATTGCTCCTCTGCCAGCGCACGCAAAAGCAGAATGCAGCATTTCTCGAAGCAAGGCCTGGAAGTGCTGCATTCTGACAGCCCTCTGCGACGGCGGTAACATTTCCGCCATTTTGTGTTTGTACCGGGGGTCTAAGTACGTTGCCACCCAGTACTGGTCCTTGACCCTCATGCTTTTTATACGGGGGTCCCTATTAAAACACTGGAGCATGAAGGCCCCCATTTGCACTAAAGTGGAAGCGGTGTGGTGGCCTGGCTCCTGCTCATCATCCAGGATAATGTTGTCCTCTTCATTCTCCTCTCCCCATCCTCGCACAACAGGGATCCCAGAAAGGTTTAAAGCATGCTCTTCTTGCTCCTGCTCATCCGCCCCGGCACCATCCTCCTCTGACTCCTCATCAGACTCCTGTTGTTGACTTGTCTCAGATAGAGTAGCCCCCCCTGGGAATTCATCCAGCATTGCGACTTCCTCATCTTCCCGCTCCTGCTCCTCCACAGCCTGATCAATGACACGACGCAATGCACGCTCCAGAAAGAAGGCATAAGGTACCATGTCACTGATGGCGCCATGGCTGCGACTGACCAGTTTGGTGATCTCCTCAAATGGCCGCAGAAGTCTGCATGTGTCGCGCATGAGCAGCCACTGGCGCGGTGAAAAAAAACCCAGCTCCCCAGAACCGTTTCTTTCGCAGAGTTCATACAGGTAGACGTTAACTGCACGTTTCTGCTGGAGCAGCCTATCAAGCATATAGAAGGTTGAGTTCCATCGCGTCGGGCAATCGCAAATAAGACGTCTGACCGGCAGATGGTGTCGCCGCTGAATGTCAGCAAGGCGAGCCATGGCCGTGTAAGATCTTCTGAAATGGGCCGAGATTTTCCTTGCCTGCCGCAAGATGTCCTGGACCCCAGGGTATTTGACAAGGAATCGCTGCACGACCAAGTTTAAGACGTGTGCCATGCACGGCACGTGCGTGATTTTGCCCTGTTTCAATGCGCTAAGCAGATTGGCACCGTTGTCACACACCACTTTACCAACTGTCAAATTGAGCGGTGTTAGCCACTCATCTGCCTGTGAACGCAAAGCTGAAAGGAGTGCCGGGCCAGTGTGGCTCTTTGCTTCCAGGCACAACAGACGCAGCACGGCATGGCAACGTCTCACCTGGCATGTGGAATAGGTTCTGGGGAGCTTGGGCGGTGCAGTGGAAGAGACGCTAGCAGCGGAAAAGGAGGAGGCAGCTGAGGAGGAGAGGGAGGAGGATGGAGTAGGAGGAGGAGAAGAAGAGTCAGGCCTGCATGCAATCCGTGGCGGTAAAACCAAATCTACACGGGTGCCACGGGTTACATGCTTGACGGCCGTCAGAAGGTTCACCCAGTGGGCAGTAAAACTGATATACCTTCCCTGCCCGTGTTTGCTAGACCACGTGTCTGTGGTCAGATGTATCTTGGCACCGACACTGTGTGCCAGAGATACATTCACTTGCCGCTGAACATGGCCATATAGCTCTGGGATGCCCTTCTCTGAGAAATACTTCCTTCCTGGGACCTTCCATTGTGGTGTTCCAATGGCCACAAATTTGCGAAAGGCCTCCGAGTCCACCAGTTTATATGGCAGTAGTTGGCGGGCTATGAGTTCTGACAAGCCA
The DNA here is from genome assembly GCF_037356315.1 of Lithobates pipiens. Lineage (NCBI taxonomy): Eukaryota > Metazoa > Chordata > Amphibia > Anura > Ranidae > Lithobates > Lithobates pipiens. The sequence continues at coordinate 485,697,896 of NW_027507758.1, forward strand.
GCCGCCAACCGTTGGGCAAGAGGGTTATCCGGCGTCATCATTTTTTTACGCTCAAACATTAGGCCCACGGAAGCCTGCCTTTTTGCAGAAAAATGTGAGCTTGGCGTGATGGAAGGTGGAGTGGAGGACAATTGTGAGGAGAGAGGAGAAGGAGAAGTAGAAGACGAGGCTGGACGGTGAGAGCCTGCAGTGTGGCTTTGTGTGTTCCGTTGCTCCCACTGGGCTCGGTGATGGCTGCTCATGTGCCTTCTTAAGGCGGTCGTCCCTAGGTGAGTATTGGGCTTACCGCGACTAACGCGTTGACTGCAAAGATTGCAGATGGCAACGCTATTGTCAGCAGCGGACACGTTAAAAAAAGCCCACACTGCGGAGCCATGTGCCGGTGTCCTGGGAGCGCCAGATGTGACCGTACATGGTCGATGACTCGCTCCTGATACATTTGCAGTCTGCTTTGTCCCTGCTGTGCAATGTAAGTCATTGCTGCTTCTCCTCCCTATCTGCTGGTCCATATCTCCCTCTGAACTCCCCTCCTCTTCCTCTCTTGTGGGCACCCACGTGACATCACTAGACACGTCATCATCAACGTCACCTTCCCCACCGCTATAAGTAGAGTAGGCAGCAACACCGGGGACCAACCTCCTCCTTGGGCTGATCTGGGTACTGGCGTCAGACTGCTGAGTAGCGCTTGTTGCTACCTCCTCTTCCTGATCCAATACCAAGAGTGGCTGCGCATCAGAAATGTCCTCTTGATATGGATCGGAAAATAATTCCAGTGACTCAAGCGGAAGGTATGTGGTGGTGGTGGTGGTGGTCGTGTTGTTGGTGGTAGTGTCTTTGGGGGTGCACATAGCAGAGAGTGAAGAAGAGGGTGCAGATCGAGAGGATGAGGAGGGTGCAGAAGAGTAAGGCTGAGCGAGCCACTCAACCAAGTCTGGTGCATCCTTTAAAGTAATTGAACGCACCTTCTGCAACTTCCCACTTTGGCTCAAGCCTGTTGCTCCTGCCCTACCCCTACCACCCCTGCGGAAGGGCCTGCCTCTTCCTCTGCATGTCATTTTTTAAATGACCCTGTGACAAAACTCTTAGTCCCTATACCGCTGAAGGACTGCTGCAGTATAGGTGAGCGGTCAGCAGTGGTGCACGTCAACCCTATCTATTGTGGACCTATAGCGGTCCTTACAGAACAGCAGACTGTACCGCACTCAAGCCTATGTACCGTAGCACCCTATACCAAGTTACCAGTCCTTATAAGAACTTTTGTGGACCAAGCAGGTTGTGTGTTAGTGATTAGCAGACTGTACGTCAGTCCCTATACCAATGAAGGACTGCTGCAGTATAGGGCAGCGGTCAGCAGTAGTGCACGGCAACCCTATGTATTGTGGACCGATAGCGGTCCTTACAGAACAGCAGACTGTAACGCACTCAGGCCTATGTACCGTAGCACCCTATACCAAGTTACCAGTCCTTATAAGAACTTTTGTGGACCAAGCAGGTTGTGTGTTAGTGATTAGCAGACTGTACGTCAGTCCCTATACCAATGAAGGACTGCTGCAGTATAGGGCAGCGGTCAGCAGTAGTGCACGGCAACCCTATGTATTGTGGACCGATAGCGGTCCTTACAGAACAGCAGACTGTACTGCACTCAGGCCTATGTACCGTAGCACCCTATACCAAGTTACCAGTCCTTATAAGAACTTTTGTGGAACAAGCAGGTTGTGTGTTAGTGATTAGCAGACTGTACGTCAGTCCCTATACCGCTGAAGGACTGCTGCAGTATAGGTGAGCGGTCAGCAGTGGTGCACGTCAACCCTATCTATTGTGGACCGATAGCGGTCCTTACAGAACAGCAGACTGTAACGCACTCAGGCCTATGTACCGTAGCACCCTATACCAAGTTACCAGTCCTTATAAGAACTTTTGTGGACCAAGCAGGTTGTGTGTTAGTGATTAGCAGACTGTACGTCAGTCCCTATACCAATGAAGGACTGCTGCAGTATAGGGCAGCGGTCAGCAGTAGTGCACGGCAACCCTATGTATTGTGGACCGATAGCGGTCCTTACAGAACAGCAGACTGTACTGCACTCAGGCCTATGTACCGTAGCACCCTATACCAAGTTACCAGTCCTTATAAGAACTTTTGTGGAACAAGCAGGTTGTGTGTTAGTGATTAGCAGACTGTACGTCAGTCCCTATACCGCTGAAGGACTGCTGCAGTATAGGTGAGCGGTCAGCAGTGGTGCACGTCAACCCTATCTATTGTGGACCGATAGCGGTCCTTACAGAACAGCAGACTGTAACGCACTCAGGCCTATGTACCGTAGCACCCTATACCAAGTTACCAGTCCTTATAAGAACTTTTGTGGACCAAGCAGGTTGTGTGTTAGTGATTAGCAGACTGTACGTCAGTCCCTATACCAATGAAGGACTGCTGCAGTATAGGGCAGCGGTCAGCAGTAGTGCACGGCAACCCTATGTATTGTGGACCGATAGCGGTCCTTACAGAACAGCAGACTGTAACGCACTCAGGCCTATGTACCGTAGCACCCTATACCAAGTTACCAGTCCTTATAAGAACTTTTGTGGACCAAGCAGGTTGTGTGTTAGTGATTAGCAGACTGTACGTCAGTCCCTATACCAATGAAGGACTGCTGCAGTATAGGGCAGCGGTCAGCAGTAGTGCACGGCAACCCTATGTATTGTGGACCGATAGCGGTCCTTACAGAACAGCAGACTGTAACGCACTCAGGCCTATGTACCGTAGCACCCTATACCAAGTTACCAGTCCTTATAAGAACTTTTGTGGACCAAGCAGGTTGTGTATTAGTGTTTAGCAGACTGTACGTCAGTCCCTATACCGCTGAAGGACTGCTGCAGTATAGGGCAGCGGTCAGCAGTAGTGCACGGCAACCCTATGTATTGTGGACCGATAGCGGTCCTTACAGAACAGCAGACTGTACTGCACTCAGGCCTATGTACCGTAGCACCCTATACCAAGTTACCAGTCCTTATAAGAACTTTTGTGGAACAAGCAGGTTGTGTGTTAGTGATTAGCAGACTGTACGTCAGTCCCTATACCGCTGAAGGACTGCTGCAGTATAGGTGAGCGGTCAGCAGTGGTGCACGTCAACCCTATCTATTGTGGACCGATAGCGGTCCTTACAGAACAGCAGACTGTAACGCACTCAGGCCTATGTACCGTAGCACCCTATACCAAGTTACCAGTCCTTATAAGAACTTTTGTGGACCAAGCAGGTTGTGTGTTAGTGATTAGCAGACTGTACGTCAGTCCCTATACCAATGAAGGACTGCTGCAGTATAGGGCAGCGGTCAGCAGTAGTGCACGGCAACCCTATGTATTGTGGACCGATAGCGGTCCTTACAGAACAGCAGACTGTAACGCACTCAGGCCTATGTACCGTAGCACCCTATACCAAGTTACCAGTCCTTATAAGAACTTTTGTGGACCAAGCAGGTTGTGTGTTAGTGATTAGCAGACTGTACGTCAGTCCCTATACCAATGAAGGACTGCTGCAGTATAGGGCAGCGGTCAGCAGTAGTGCACGGCAACCCTATGTATTGTGGACCGATAGCGGTCCTTACAGAACAGCAGACTGTAACGCACTCAGGCCTATGTACCGTAGCACCCTATACCAAGTTACCAGTCCTTATAAGAACTTTTGTGGACCAAGCAGGTTGTGTGTTAGTGATTAGCAGACTGTACGTCAGTCCCTATACCAATGAAGGACTGCTGCAGTATAGGGCAGCGGTCAGCAGTAGTGCACGGCAACCCTATGTATTGTGGACCGATAGCGGTCCTTACAGAACAGCAGACTGTACTGCACTCAGGCCTATGTACCGTAGCACCCTATACCAAGTTACCAGTCCTTATAAGAACTTTTGTGGACCAAGCAGGTTGTGTGTTAGTGATTAGCAGACTGTACGTCAGTCCCTATACCAATGAAGGACTGCTGCAGTATAGGGCAGCGGTCAGCAGTAGTGCACGGCAACCCTATGTATTGTGGACCGATAGCGGTCCTTACAGAACAGCAGACTGTACTGCACTCAGGCCTATGTACCGTAGCACCCTATACCAAGTTACCAGTCCTTATAAGAACTTTTGTGGACCAAGCAGGTTGTGTGTTAGTGATTAGCAGACTGTACGTCAGTCCCTATACCAATGAAGGACTGCTGCAGTATAGGGCAGCGGTCAGCAGTAGTGCACGGCAACCCTATGTATTGTGGACCGATAGCGGTCCTTACAGAACAGCAGACTGTAACGCACTCAGGCCTATGTACCGTAGCACCCTATACCAAGTTACCAGTCCTTATAAGAACTTTTGTGGAACAAGCAGGTTGTGTGTTAGTGATTAGCAGACTGTACGTCAGTCCCTATACCGCTGAAGGACTGCTGCAGTATAGGTGAGCGGTCAGCAGTGGTGCACGTCAACCCTATCTATTGTGGACCGATAGTGGTCCTTACAGAACAGCAGACTGTACCGCACTCAAGCCTATGTACCGTAGCACCCTATACCAAGTTACCAGTCCTTATAAGAACTTTTGTGGACCAAGCAGGTTGTGTATTAGTGTTTAGCAGACTGTACGTCAGTCCCTATACCGCTGAAGGACTGCTGCAGTATAGGGCAGCGGTCAGCAGTAGTGCACGGCAACCCTATGTATTGTGGACCGATAGCGGTCCTTACAGAACAGCAGACTGTAACGCACTCAGGCCTATGTACCGTAGCACCCTATACCAAGTTACCAGTCCTTATAAGAACTTTTGTGGACCAAGCAGGTTGTGTGTTAGTGATTAGCAGACTGTACGTCAGTCCCTATACCAATGAAGGACTGCTGCAGTATAGGGCAGCGGTCAGCAGTAGTGCACGGCAACCCTATGTATTGTGGACCGATAGCGGTCCTTACAGAACAGCAGACTGTAACGCACTCAGGCCTATGTACCGTAGCACCCTATACCAAGTTACCAGTCCTTATAAGAACTTTTGTGGACCAAGCAGGTTGTGTGTTAGTGATTAGCAGACTGTACGTCAGTCCCTATACCAATGAAGGACTGCTGCAGTATAGGGCAGCGGTCAGCAGTAGTGCACGGCAACCCTATGTATTGTGGACCGATAGCGGTCCTTACAGAACAGCAGACTGTACTGCACTCAGGCCTATGTACCGTAGCACCCTATACCAAGTTACCAGTCCTTATAAGAACTTTTGTGGACCAAGCAGGTTGTGTATTAGTGTTTAGCAGACTGTGCGTCAGTCCCTATACCGCTGAAGGACTGCTGCAGTATAGGGCAGCGGTCAGCAGTAGTGCACGGCAACCCTATGTATTGTGGACCGATAGCGGTCCTTACAGAACAGCAGACTGTACCGCACCCAAGCCTATGTACCGTAGCACCCTAGACAGACCAAGTTACCAGTCCTGATAAAGAGCTTTGTGGAACAAGTGAGTTGTGAATGATTAGCAGACTGCAGCAGAAGGGCAGCAGTCAAGTATAATATTCTTTCTATATTTGGAAGAAAGAATATTATACGTGTACAAGCCTATTACCGTACCACTGATACCAGTCCTGAAAAGAACCTTTGTGGAACTAATAGTAACAGCAAGTCTTTAAAATTATCCTCACTGCCTGACACACTGCTTCCTGCCTGTCCCTATACAAATTGGCAAAAAAGAGTAGGCTGGAACGATTAGCTGGAACAGCTCTTTTGTGGACCTGATAGTAACAGCTAATGATGATGATGATGATGATGATGAAGAAAGACTAATCTGGCTGAGCTGTCCCTAAAATAGCAGCATACAGCGCTCTGTCCCTTTATCTAAACTGACAAAAGAAACTCAGGCTGCTGACCTAACACCTATACCAGTCCTGAAAAGAACTTTTGTGTACCAAATAGCTAGCGTTTTCTCTGTCCCTACTCCACACAGGATCCTTTCCCTACAGTGACAGAAGAAAGAATGTAAAATGGCCACCGGATCGGGTGTATTTATAGGTTAGGGGGAATGTCCAAGTGTCCATGAGCTGTCATGTCTCAATTGGTTGTCCTGTAACACATGATAAACGTGTCACGAAAGGTTAAAGTTCTTGTATACATTAAACACGTAAGTCCGCCGGGGCGAACGACGGAAAAAGGCGTTCGAACCCGCGGACGGCGAAAGTCGGAAATTCGCCGCGAAACGACCGCCGGGCGAACCGTTCGGCCATCACTACTCTCGGGGTCTATGTTGTAGAGATTTACCCATACTTCCTGCACTAACATCCTTCATTGAGCTCAGCCACGATCAGATCCTAGTCCGACCATGCCTGAGCGAGCCCTCCAGGAAACTGTCACTGTATGGAATCTCCTACCATCTATACAAAGGGGTGAGGATGCCCATGACATCATTGCTTTAATATGGTCATGTGGCTATATTAGCACAATGATGTCAGGAGCAGATGATTGGCCCGTACGACAGCTTATATGGTTTATTATTGTGACATTATAGTGACAGCTCACATTGGCTTATGACATTGGCCTGTACAGTGACACTCACAAACAGGAAAAGGAAATAAGGACATAGGAAAGGGATTGCAAACTCACAAGCAAGAAAACGTAGCTAAATGCAATATGTAAAAAAAAAGAAAATAAACGAAAAATGCAAGTAAATGCACACAAACATGCATATCATTTTTTTACCTTTATTTCTTATACACACAAAAGTGAACCAGCCCTAAATGACAAATACCAATCTTCAAATATTATGACTGTAATAATTAAAATGAAATAATGAGCAGAAAGTAAATATTAGCCTCATTTACACAGTCCTCCTGTGTTTGTTTTATTTAAATGCAGGAAATATTGTTTTGGCAAATATAATGTTTGTTTTGCATTGATATTTTCGCCTTTCAAAACTCATGCGCTTGCTCTGTTTAACGTATGTAATCTGGCTCTGAACGCACAGATTTCTATTATTTTTATTTTTTTTGCTAAACACAACTACTGTGCTACCGTGCCTCAACTACTACGTATATTCTTACATAAAGAGCAACGCAACAACTCACTGAACACTGTTAGCTGCAATTGTGGCCTACCTACCTGTGTCTTAGTTAGCATTCAGTGTGCATAGGGACCAAGCTCTCCCGTAACATTACTAATACAAATAAAACAGGCTCTATGGAAGTAGTGTGCACCACATAGGACACAACAGCTGCTACTGACCTCCCCTAAAGCACAGGAGGCAGGTCAAACACATTCAGTGGGACTTGTGGGAGGCTGGTTGTAACATAAATGTAAAAGTAGAATAACTTTATCAATAGCTGAGATGTGACATGATCTGGAGAAGTAGTGTAATTGTAGATATAGTTTAATTCTGTGGCATGAAAGATACAGCATTCCCTTAAAGTGGTTGTAAACCCTTACAGACCACTTTGACCTACAGGTAAACCTAGATTAAGGCTTACCTGTAGGTCCAAGAAATATCTCCTTAACCTACACGGTTAAGGAGATATTTTACCAAAAAGGGGCACCGCTGCCTACGTAGACAACGGGGCAGGCGCACTAAGCGCAGGGCGAAAGTGAAGGCGTACATGCCATCAATGATGGCTCCCACGTGCATGCGCCAGAGTGACATCATCGCGGCTCTGGCCAATCACAGTGCCGGAGCCACGAGACCCGGAAGTCACTCCGGGATACATGGCAGCAGCTGAGATGAAGAATGAGGACTGATTCGGGGGCTTCGATCTCAGGTAAGTTATTCATAATGAGCTAGTATGCTATGCATGCTAATTCATTATGCCTTTGCCTTGCAGGGTTTATTTATTTATTTTTTTTGTTCAGGTTTAACTTCCTCTTTAATCAGCAATTAGTCATAGGACACACTTCAATTAATATTTGAAAAGGACAGAGCAAGCTTCTAGACTAGAGTTAACACCTATGTAGATGCCAATAAAACTATTCCGTCCATGTAGACATAGATTTGCCACATTCCTGAACCTCAACGAAAAGTTCTAGTCACTGTCTACAAGAACCAGCAGAGGCCAATGAGAAGGACCAAAACCGACCACCAGCATTGAGTTATGTGAGAAGATCAGAGGATTTGATTTTATCTCTCATAAAAGCTAAAATATTAGTTGCAGAAAAAGGAAAACAATTCTTTCTGATCGTACACATTTTGGGCTATGTGTATGTGTAAAAATTTGTAGTGTGTATACAACAAAAGAGAAATCCCCAAAACTGTTAGGCCGCGTACACACGCGGGGACTGTTCGCTCAACTTTGTTCGTCAAACAGTTTCAGCGGACAGTCCACTCAAAATTAGCATGGACGGACTTGGCCACACACGACGAACGAACAGTCCGCTGAAACTTGCGCGATGACGTGAACGGCACGTACGACGGGACGAAAAATACGACGTCCTATACACTGCAATACAACTTTCGGCGTGTAAATCCTTTCTGAGCATGCGCGGAACTTAGTTTGACGAACAAGCCTACACACGAGGGGACTGTTCGCTGAAACAAAGTTTCAGCGGACAGTTTTTCGGAAACTCCGAAAAACTTTGTTCAGCAGACTGTTCGCTGAAACTGTCCGCTGAAAGCCCACACACGAGCGGACTGTCCGCCGAAACACTGTTCAGCGGACAAAGTTGAGTGAACAGTCCCCGCGTGTGTACGCGGCCTTATACAGTGCCCGGTCATCTCAGCCAAGCAGTGATTGGCACTGTCGCAATCGAACTGATGTGCTGGTGTCGGAAATCTTGTATCCAACCCAGCCATCAGAAATACAGTGAAACCTTAGATTACGAGCTTAATCCGTTCCAGGAGAATGCATGTAAGCCAAAGCACTCGCATATCAAAGCGAGTTTCCCCATAGAAGTCAATGGAAACCAAGTTAATTTGTTCCACATTGACTTCTATTGCATGCAATACCGCATGTCACCAGAGGTGGGGGGGATCGGAGAGCCTCAGCTTATCTGGGAAAGCCTTGGAAAGGCTCAGGAACACTTGAGTAATTCAGAGTATTTCCGAACAGCTCTGAACCATTCTGAGTGTCACCTCTGGTCAAATGTGGTACTGCACATCTCATTAGCTTGAATTCTGCTTGTTTTGTGAGACAACACTCGCAAATTCAGAATTTTTATTAAAAAGTTGTTAGTCTTTCACAACGCTTGTTAACCGCGTTAATCAAGGTTCCACTTTATTCATGGTCCATTTTATCCTGGTCACTTTAGACTCTCCACAATTGATTGGCCAAGGGCTACAGTCCTGCCCACATCCATATTTCAATAAATTGAGGACCTTAGATAAGGATGACCTTATTCATACAGAGACAGGTGGATTGCAGACGTTGCACCTGTCACAGAATAAACCTCTGTAAACTTTATTTCTGTTTTTATTCCTTTTTATTTTCATAGTGAATAGCCAACTCTGTATGTCTTTTTTGTCTTTTTTTTTTTTGTAATTCTCTTTCTTAGTATAAATTTTATGCACTGCCCACTTTTGGGATATTATATTAAAAAAATAGTGGCTTCTGGGTTCTAAACTAAGACTCCCTAGAGAGATTTTGCATTTTAGTTTCTATATGCTCGGTCTAAATTTGTTGCCAATCTGTAAAAAATTGTACTGTGAGTTGGCAGATTGCATGCATATTATAAACTAGCAGCCAGCTAGATTGGAGTGGAGTCTCCCTCCACTGGTGGCCAAAGGTAGTGCAGGCTGGGAAAAGTATATTGCGGCTAAGCTCCCCCTCATTCCCCTACCTACCCCAGTTAAGGTCCACGCCCTGGTTAGCTAGCTGCCATGGGCATGCGTTCCTTGACACTGACCTTCAAATAAAAATTTGGAGGCACTCAAAAGTAGTGGCGGCCAGTCTATAAGGGGTGCAGAGGTGTCACCCCCTCCAAAGTTTTGGTTAATGGGAAAGCAATTCATAGAATGGCTTATTTTTAAATAAATGATAACATGACTAATGTTTTTTAACATCTTAAAGTTAAAAAATGTTAGTCATATTATGATTTATTTAAAAATAAATTGTTCTATGTGTTTGTAGTGCACTGTGGAGCACTGGACTAACAGAAGTCTATTAGGTCCTTCAATGTTTTTACAAGCACGTGATTAGAGCCTGAGGCTCCAATTGGCTTGTTTAACTTTGTGCTTGGGGCACAGAGCACTGTGCCTTAAACCGTCCCACTTTTGATTTTTGCGAATCAAAATTTGACATGCGTCATTTCGGGTTTCTTGTCCTAGCCAATCAAGAGGCTGAAGATTTGGAACACGGAAGCTGCCGGGTATCAGGTTAACTGTGACAGCCCAGGATGGAGGCTCCATTTGCAGGTAAGGACCATGGAGGGGTTTGTTTGCACCCCCCCCCCCCCAAATTTTTTTATCAGTAATTACCACTGCTCAAAAGGGAGGAGGAGAAACAAAAGCAAAAAGTGTACCACCAAGCACCACGAGCAGATGTGACAGAAGCAGGTGAAGCTGGCATTCCCCTCTAAGATGGAGCACATGGAGGGTGAAATAGATATTGTTAAGCAGGAAGGTAAACACTCTGCCACTTAGTCGACAACATAACAAACATTGCTATTTCCAGCACCATAACCAGGGGCATGGGGAATAACTGGAACAGAAAGCAGACGATTCAAGCCACAGGAAAAATAACATCTCCTTTCATTGTGTGGACGGGCGAATGGAAGAAATCTTAACACGTATGGCTAGCTTTCATCAGATGAGACCAAGGATGTCTTTTTTTTTTTACCAGTTTGGATCATCTACTCTGGGTTCCAGTGATTGGCCCTGACACTGGCCATAGCACAGAAGAGAACAGGGTGCAGACTGTTACGCTATTAGACAGCAGAGTTTTGCCTTAGAACGTATTTAAATACAGTCTCACCTTCAGATGTTCCTTTTTTCAAGCTGTAAAAGTTTTTATTTATTATTATTATTATTATTATTATTATTATTATCATTAAAACATAATGCTTGGACCTTATCATCCAAACGCACTGGCTTTTCTTCTTTCATATATATTGTTTTTCAAAACTAAACATTAAAATAATAATATATATTATTAGAGCTTACAAGACCAGAGGGTGGCTTTGGACGAAGGGTCAGCTTTAGCGGATGGTTGCGGCTCTGATCTACGCTCTCCAGTTCTGTTTCCTTTGGTCTTGCCCTGTCTGAGTATTAGAATGTTTTCAGCCTATGACAGAACTGAATTATTTTTACCTAATTTTATTGAATTATCAATAAAATTAGGGTAGTTTTAAATAATAATAAAAAAAATCACACAAACATTTCCTTATTGTAGCTGTAAATGTTTCTAAAGTTTTAACACAAAATATTGTCTATGATGCACATGAAGAACTATATACAAATGTATGACATGGTCAAATACTTGAATTATACTAAATGTATCTTTATACATTTAAAATGCTGAACATGTATAAATATCTTTGTTAAACTAGAATTTATTAGGAGACAACAGATTTCTTTTGTAGTTAAAGATGAATTTTTATAGTTCGAGAAGTAAAAGTTCAAAACTTGGGCCATTTTCTAGACTGAAAATTTCACAGGAATTAACCTTTAATGGCAGTCCCGGGAAAGCAGAGAAAATGAAAACTTTTCAATAATGCTTACATATCAAATAAAAAGGTAATTTTACTGAAAACTAAAGCTGGTGAGTGGAACGAATAAGACAAACAAAAACAAACAAATAGATTCTAATATTCGTACAAAGGAAGTGGATGGAGCAACCTCCCAAGACATTGTATTCAGACAGCAGGATCCCCCACTGTGAGAATAGTTTGATCAGCAGCTGCAGCTGATTGGCTGCAGCACATCATTGCCAGAAGCTTTCCAGAATGTCCCTTTGACAGAAGTTGATCAAAAATTAACTTTTGTTGGGCATGGATTGCCACACACTGATCGAGATTCAGCTGGTCCCTGCTGAATGTGGCCAAATATCGACCAGTCTATGACCACCTTTAACCAGATAAATTTCCATTATCAAATGTAAAAGAACATAACTAAGCCAAAAGGCAACCCAAGCAGGCCAGATGTCAAAAAATCCATGGTGCTCTGTTTAAAGTGGAATCTTGGACAAAATAGAGAATTAGACATATGGTGCAGTCTTTTACTAGCATTAATATACCAATTGTGTTTATGTAAGGCCAAAATGCTCCCCCCCCCCCCATTACACATCCCACGAGTTGTTTAATTTAGCATTGCAAATGTGCAAACTATACTTAGAAATATAAATGTTTTGGTTTTATTTGTTTTTTGTGTGAAAGCAATAATCCCAAATGCAAAATCCAGGTGTAAAGAAGTCATCTTATCTGCATAACTGATCTGTAAGTGATTTTGCCCACACAGGGGGTAAGGAGGTGTGGCTCCTCTCAGCAGGTGGCACATTCGTTATTGTATCTTGTACCTGGAGAAAGCCAGACATCTCGGCACCAGTAGTCTGAATTCAGCCATGACATTGGCACCAAAGTACAATAGAATTTTCCTATGCTGGCAGAAAATTGTCAGACTTTTCTGAGCTTCCCCCAGTGATGGGCACAGGGGAACCCTGTTTGGGGGTTCCACTGGAAGGAGGCTAGAAGGTGTTTAGGACTGCTGCCCAGATGGACACTAGGACTGATGAGACTTGTAGTTCCAGTTTTGGCTGAATGTTCTACATCGTGCAAGACATGGTTGGACAATGTAAAGACAACAGAGGCTCCTGCTCCAGCCCCACACCTTGCAGCAAGGTGCCTAAGGCAAATACCCCTTATGCCTCTGCCTCAGCTTAGCCCTGGCTCGGCTGTACCCTGAGACAGGGTAGTCTTAGACGGACATGCATCAATATCTATATTAGCCTATTTTTTGTTAGCCTTAAAATAGGTGAGAAAACAAATTAAAAAGAAAATCTAGCTAATACTTTTAAAGCAGTTACAGCAACATTGTTTTTCTTTTGAAAAGAAGGTTTAAATCAGGGGGCTCAAACTGGTGGCCCTCCAGGTGTTGCAAAACTACAAGTCCCATCATGCCTCTACCTGTGGGAGACATGCTTGTAACTGTCAGCCTTGCAATGCCTGATGGGACTTGTAGTTTCACAACTGGAGGGACCCCTGGTTTAAACCATATATATAAATGAACTTTTTAAGCACCCCTCACCAGTGTTAAATGATTAGTTTCAACCATGTAACTGCCACTTTTCCTGGACAGCTTGGCCTGTTACAGTAAGTGTTAAAAAACAGATCTATGAATAGGATTATCAGGTTATAAAACTATTGTTACCTTAGGGGATAAAAACGGCTGTGCTAATGCTATTGACAGACTGCATTATATATGTACCGGTCATTTTATAGTTTGTTCCAAGAACCACTTTAGTGCCAGAAACCAAGACCTGAATAAAATGCCCACCTTCACTTTAGGATAATTAGGTAAGACATTTTTTTTTTTTTTTTTTTTACCTTTTTTAACTATTGAAAGCCTAGCAAATACTTAGGGATCTATCTAATAAACGTTTTGTCAGAAAAATTTGTGTAAACCAGGGTTCCGCTAGTCTAGAGGTTGCTAGGGGTTCCTTGAGCAATGAGCAATTTCTGCCTCTCAGAGAAGTTCCCACTCACATCATTGAACATTTTAGCCACCTGTAATTCAGCGTACACACGGCCGGAATTTCAGATGGAAACAGTCCGATGGGAACTTTTCATCGGATTTTCCAACAGCGTGTATGCCCATCGGCCTTTTTCTGTCGGCATTTCCGACGGTCTTTAGATTGATAGCCTGTTCTTAATTTTTCCAACGGAAAATCTTTCTATTGGATTTTTCGATCGTGTGTATGCAATTCCGACACGCAAAATTCAGACGCATGCTCGGAAACAATTCGACGCATGCTCGAAGCATTAAACTTCCCTTTTATAGTGCCATAAAACGTGTTGTATGTCGCAGTGTTATTGACTGTCTGAATTTGGTGTGACCGTGTGTGGCAAGACAGTTTGAGCGAAATTCCGTCGGAATTCCGACGGGAAAACCATCAGAGCTTTTTCCGACGAGAATTCCGATCGTGTGTGCGTGGCATAAGGGACTAATTCATCCCAATGACCACTAGTGTACTGAGCTTTCCCTCCCTCTGACCATCACGCAGATTATCATGAGTTGTAGATATAGTAATCTTTAGCAGGGGTTCCCTGAGATCGGAAAGTTATTTCAAGGGTTCTTCCGTGTTGAAAAGGTTGAGAAAGGTTGTAAACTGAAGTAAACTTCACCATGTTTTCCAATAGATTAACTCCTGTATCAACGCCATCTAGTGGCCAATATTCAGTATAGTTTTCTGAAATACCTAAATGAGAAAATATACCACACTTTGGCCACAAGATGAAGCTGATGATACAGGAGTTTATCTATCCAAAACCATAAAGAGGAACTGCAGTCTGCTCACATAATTTGTAATAAAAACATCTTTGCCATTCTGAAGCTTCTCTCCAACCACTTTGCATATTATTTTCTATATACTGTGATTCTGTACTTGCCAATATGCTGCAGAAAGCTCCCTCCCCTAAGTCTGGCTGCTCCATTTTAACTGTGGGCAGCTGAAACTGCTGCCTGTTCACTTCCTAGATTTACACAGACATACAGAGGCACACCTCCAGCTCTGGAGCCCTGCAGGTCTCATTGGCCCTCTTAGAACTCACCCCCCCCCCCCCCTCCCTTCCTGGCAAACTCTCACAAGAGTGAGAGAGAGAGCTGTGTATTATGTCAGAAGCCTAGGCTAATGACCAGACAAGAATCAGGAAGTGGACTGTATAAGGTATTTACTGGCAGAAAAAAAAAACAACAAGGGCAAAAGTTTTAATAGATGGAAAGTTGAAAAAATTACTGAAGGTCTGCTATAAGGTGAAATGTCTTTCAGTTTGCACAAATAATTCTGGCTTTCATAGAGTAAATATTTTATAAATAGACCCCTACAAATCATGTTAAAGCGGAATTCCAGTGAAAAAAAAAATTAAAAGTCAGTAATACAAAAAGTGTAGCTGCTAACTTTTAATAATCGGACACTCACCTGTCCCACGGTCCAGTGATGTGGGCGTACGAAGCCCCGCTCCTCTCCGAGGCGCCAGCATTCTACTGCACTGTGTAATGAGTGAGCCATGCTGCGCACTGTGAATGGCTGGGCAATCTCCTGAGACCTGTGTCCTGTCCCAGAAGATTGCAGGTAGGGAGGGGGGGTGATCTTCCTTCCAATGCTGCGGAGCCCCGGGGAGAGAAGTGGGAGCTGGATGCCTCTAAAAAGAGGGTATCCGCTCCCCCCCCCACAAAAAAATGACATGCTAAATGTGGCATGTCAGGGGGTCATCTGCACTTAAAGCGAAAGTTCCATTTTTGGGTGGAACTCCGCTTTAGACATAACTTTTAATAATTAATTTGAAAGCTGTTATTTATTGTTATGATAAAAGATTAGTGTAGCGCTAAACTTTATGTACACAAGTGTGAATACAGCACATAAAACAGCACTACTAGTTGTCTGAAGTCACATCAACATCAACCAGTCAAGAAAAAAGGTGGGTACTCTTACCGGTATAGTTGGACTTCAGACAACTAGTCCTAGCCTCCGTTGTTGGCATCCCTTTTTCCAGATTTCTCTTTTGTTTGGCATTATCCTACCGGAATATTCACCTGCACATTTGGGCTTATGCAGACTATTTCCAATATACACACTGGATTTAATTTTTTCAATGTGACCCAAGTGCTTCACTTTGTCCACTTTTTTCATATATTGTTTTGCACTTTTATGTCAATTTTATCACATTGTGCAGTGCTGTTTTATGTGCTGTAATCACACTTGTATTTACACTTGTGTACATAATATTTAACGCTACACTAATCTTTTATCATTTTGTTTAGCTTTGTTTGCTTGAGTGTTAACTGCTTTATCACCTTTGTTAAATAGTAGCGCAGTGTTTACTCTCTTTTCATGTTTGTTATTTATTGTTACCTACTATTATGATTTGTAATTAATACTATACAGAAGGACAGCATAATGCTTTATATTTGTTAAACGTTCCTTTATTTTATTGTTTCCTATATGGAACAGATCACTTGATAAACAACTACTTCTTATTCCCTCACTGATTTTTATATAGTTAGTTCAGCCTTGAATTAACAAAGTAAACCAATAAAAAGTCCAAATGCTGCTGAAGTTACCTGTGTTAGTTTTCTTGTCCACAGCTGATTTGCTGATAGTGAGAACAACAGGCTTCCCTTCACCTCCATTCAATGAAGTCAGGATTTTTGGAGGATCTATGGATGTCATGACCCAAAAGTCAAATTTTCATTAAAAGGTGAGACTGAGCAATGAATGCAAGGTAAAAATAAATAAAAAAGAAACAGAAAATATTAACAAACGGTATCAATTCACTATTTTTTCTCCAACGACATTGACTGACAGTGAAAATGATGTTGGCAGTCACATGACTTTTAAACCACATCAAATCATATGATTTTCCATGGTGCTCTACAAAATAAAATGGTACTGATGGTAATATGACTATAACCCAGGGGTGTCCAACCTGCTGCCCAAGGGCCGCATGTGGCCAAACACAAAATTGTAAACTATGTTGATTTATTTATTTTTTAATTTAAAAATGTTTACACTTAGCGAACACAAGTGGCTGAAGAAAAAAAATTGATAGTGTTTCTTTACTGGACTTTAATAAATTTTATCTTCCTAAAGAAAAAATATTTCACTCTTCACAATTCGTGTCGAAGGGCAAAATTAGAACCAAAGTATCCAATGAGCACCTGAGAATTCATTGAGAATTTTTACTACATCCAATCAGATATTGATGCATTCGTTTATCAAAAAGAGTGTCAAATATCTCACTAATTTTATGTTGTCCTTTTTTACCTTTATATTAAAAAATTTTACAAAAAAAATTATGTTGTATTACTCAGGTAGGTACATTATCTATATCAGCAATTGTTAACTTGCGATCTGCCCGACTTTTTCTGCTCATCGGCTATCCTTATTGTTAGTGTATTTTATGTGTGGCCCAAGACAATTCCTCTTCTTCCAATGTGGCCTGGGAAGGTCAAAAGGTTGGACACCCGTGTTATAACCAGTCAGCGTGCAAAGTCTGCAGGTACCAAAATCTGACCCAGTGAAAAGACACAATATTGAAATATAGACCTAAAGATCTAAAAAAGAAAAAGAGGGACGACAGAGCCATGTCACTTTCTGCTGGCATCTTAAGCTTTGCTTAGAAGAATTTTCTGTCCCAGCATTTTTTTAAGTCAGGGACATTCATATAATAAATAGAGGAATGGAAATTAGGGACATTGGGGTAAATCTACTAAATGCAAATAGGCTGCTCACTTTGTAAGGTCATTTAGCCAAGTGCTTTCACTTTGTAAATAAACTTGTGCAAGGAAAAAAAACAGAATTTTTGCTTGTGTAGGGATCTGCTACCTTTTACGGTTACCTGCTAACATCACAGTGTGTGGACCACATGTCCACATACAGGTGCTGCATTACTGTATTTTACCCAGACCCGCCTATTCCTACGTTTTGGCTGTTTATTTCTGGCTACCTGTAACTTCTTGCACTAAATCCTAGTGGCAAACAAGTCTCTGCCCTATTGTTATTATCTCACATGCACATAGCCAGATAGCTAAAGTAGATCTGTGTTGCTGTATGTATGTAGTGGTCACCTTCTAGTATATCACTAGGTGAACCTGTTTATTGAAATAGAGTTTATATTCAGTTCCTGATATTTTAGTTAACCCTGTTCCTTTCAATCTGGGATTCTATAGCTAATTTTAGCTTAGGGCTCAATAACCAGCATAGGCTAGAGCCAGGTTAGGCATTCAACAGTCACTTCTGGTAATTAGAGGTCCACTTACATGTTAGAAACTACTAGGGAGTAGATAGGTTGACTCTGAGTTCCAGTGCCACATCACAGTTTCTACATGTGAGAGACTGTGTTCCAGGCTGGTCGACAACAGTTGAAGATCTCTTTATCACTGCTGATCCTTTCTTCAGGTCTCCAACACAAAGAAAAAACAGCATCACGATCATCCTCAGGGGCCGTGTGCAACTGGGCTTTGGTGCAACATTCATCTGGGTGTATCTTTAGAATTACTATATATACCTGGTACATGTGCACAATTCCACCAGTTGCTGCTAATACCTGGTTGCACATTGGATGTACTGGATGTACTATTGTTAATCTCTTCTTCTATATAAAGCTTGTAATATTTCCAAACTGGTGTGCATGTATATACTTATGGTAATGCTTATGCAGGCTGCTGTAGTCCCCCTGCTCCCCAGTACTTTAATTTAATTAATTTCCCAGGAAGGGAATCCCCTCTGTTCAGAGGTCCTGTCCTAGGTGGAGGCACGGCCAACTTTATTATCAAACCCACTTTTCTAGCAAAGGTCTTGGTTCTTTTATTTACCTACAGATTTAGTGCAATATCCTGTTTGGGGAGCGCCATTTCTCATATCTCCCAAACAAAAGAAGACTATAATTGCACACGATTAGATGATGGTCAACAGAGCTTCATCTCATTCACTAAGCTCTAGGGAAAATTACCTTGAAAAGTGCAACTTTCCTTGCAAAGTGAACAGCCTATTTGCTTTTAGTAAATCGACCCCATTGTCCAGTAAGTGTAAAGATATGTGTGAGGAAAAAGCATTCATTCACCTCTAGTACATTTCTACCTATTTACAGCCACTTACCAGGTATCTACTACACCCCTGAAGGAGTGCTTAGTACTAGGATGCACTCCATGGCAAAATGTATTAGATGTTATAACCAACAGTTTTCCTTCCATCCCTCCATAGAGTTCAGTTTTCATACTTTGTATTTTTTGTCTTGTATGTAACATCTGAAGATAAGCAAATCTGTCTACTTAATTAGTAATTCATGTTACTTACATTGTGCTTGAGATAGCTCTGATATCCCCATCTTGTCGTTTTTTTCCGATTTACGAGGTAACTTGGATTTGGATGGTGTTCCTGGTCGGCATAAAGAGTAATCAATCAGTTATAATAAAATCAATTACATACCTAGGATATATTTTGGACAGAAATAGGGTTGATTATCCGGAATTTATAAGCAGCATTTGATTCAGACTTTTATGTTTCTTCTTTAGATAAAGCCCCCATGAGCACATTATTGAGCACTAATGTTTTCAGCATCTGCATGCCTTGCTTTACTACAACTATATAAATCATTTCTCAGATTGACAGTTTGAGTCAGAAAATGTAAAACTCACTCAGTTGTGCATTCCTAGTTCTCTGCTGCAACACTAAATTGTTTTCACTGAACGGGGCATAATGTCTGGTATATTGCATTCACAAAGTGCTTAACCTGACCCTAAGCTGTAGTTTGAAAAAGAAAATGAGAGTCAGAATTTACAATGCCAAGCCCATTTTTAGTGATAAGCCCATGCCACCCCTGAGTGTGGCTGGTTTAGACATTAGTTAATGGCATTGGAGAAGCAGCATAGGTGTGTATATTTTAAATGCCAGCACTCTTTCTACAGTGCACATGCAACAAGGTCAGAAAATCAGGTAAAGTCCCAAACTACTCTTGACGGAAAAAAAATAATTCACTTTGCCAAAATTCAGAAGTATTTTAAAAATAAAGCTATGCTTAGAGTGTTACGTAACCCAGGAACCTGTACTCACTATATCTGGTCTCCCAAAGTACACAGAATATGGAAATGCATTTTAGTAACTGTAGACTGCTAAATACTTTTTCTCATCAGCAGTATATAGCAGTCTTGTGACATGTATCAGTGTCTGGTTAATGCTTGTAAAAGGAATTTTCATTCTACACTGACTGTCCTATGAGGCTGCAGGGCCCCTGACCCTCTCTCTGGACAGTGATGATTGTCCCTGCGCTGATCACATGCACTCTCCCAAACAAAAACAAAAAAAATCTCTAGCAATACACACCAAACCGAGCATGTGCAGAGTGACTCCAAAGGCTCATTAATATCAGGCGATGGCTTGGGGACAGTGAAATCAGAGTGGATCAGAGAAGACAGGCTCAAACAGCCAGAATAAGTATAACAAGCATGCATTACTACACATACAGACTGATTTTACTGTTGTGGGTTTAGTAACACTTTAACAACACTACATTTTTTTGAATTCTTAGGCCTCTTGCACATGATACTCCTGTTTGAGCATCTACTTTTTTAGATGTTTTGTTTTTGTATGTATTTGCTTTTTTGGTGAGTAATTTTTGCCTCATATGCGCAAATGTGTACAAATGAAGGCAAAAAAATCCACGCAAGTGCCTATTTACCTATTTTTCCAGAACGAGAACGTGAGAATACACTTTCAAATGTACGAAACCGTATTCTCTCGTTCCCATTCTACACAATATGTAAATAGACATTTACATGCGTTTGTGCGCATTCGTGGACACAAATGCGCGGCCCTTGTTTACGTGCCTGTGTGCATAGGCACATTACAATTAATTGGCTGTATTTTAGCTCAGTAAAAAAAAAGTTGTACTGAGCTTTTTTCAAGCTGCATTGTGCAAGAGGCCTTATTGTGGGCACATCACAGCACAAACAGTCCAGCCTTGATGCGCGTCATATTGAATTTAAAGTAATACAGAAAGAAAAGATATATCCCCTACATAGCCTTTTTTTCATACAAGGGTTTATAGACCGTGAACATTTCACTACTGGGTTTTTTGCTAAATAGGCTACACTTTCTAACCTTTCCTTCGGCCCAGCTTACCTGTTGAAGAGAAATGTGCTGTGGGTCCACTTTCCTCACTTCCAGCTTTCCGTTTTGCCTGAGCTTTATGATGATCTGACCGTTTGGTGGTAGAAGGATGACGACGTGCCTTGCGCTGAGACAAGGTGTCAGATGCTGATAAATGAGAGTTAAAGGTGAACTCCAGGCAAATATGAAAATCATACATACAGTATCTCACAAAAGTAAATACATCCCTCACATTTTTGTAAATATTTTCTTCTATCTTTTCATGTGACAACACTGAAGAAATTACAATTTGCAACAATGTAAAGTAGTGAGTGTACAGCTTGTATAACTTGCTGTCCCCTCAAAATAATTAAACACAGCCATTAATGTCTATACCGCTGGCAACAAAAGTGAGTACACTCCTAAGTGAAAAGTTCAAATTGGGCCCAAAGTGTCAATATTTAGTGTGGCCACCATTATTTTCCAGCACTACATTAATCCTCTTCACGATTGACACCATCTGAACCAAATACGTTTTTTCTTGGTCTCATCAGACCACAGGACATGGTTCCAGTAATCCATGTCCTTAGTCTGCTTGTCTTCAGCAAACTGTTTGTGGGCTTTCTTGTGCATCATCTTTAGAAGAGGCTTCCTTCTGGGACAACATCCATGCAAACCAATTTGATGCAGTGTGTGGCATATGGTCTGAGCACTGACAGGCTGACCCCTCCACCCCTCCAACCACTGCAGCATTGCTGGCAGCACTTATATCTATTTCCCAAAGACAACCTCTGGATATGACGCTGAACACGTACAACTTCTTTGGTCAACCATGGCAAGGCCTATTCTGAGTGGAATCTGTCCCGTTAAACCGCTGTATGGTCTTGACCACCGTGCTGCAGCTCAGTTTCAGAGTCTTGGCAATCTTCCTTATAGCCAAGGCCATCTTTATGTAGAACTACAATTATTTTTTCCAGATCCCCACAGAGTTCTTGAACTTCCAGTGACCAGTATGAGAAAGTGAGAGTGATAACACCAAATTTAACACACCTGCTCCCCATTCACACCTGAGACCTTGTAACACTAATGAGTCACATGACATCGGGGAGGGAAAATGGCTAATTGGGCCCAATTTGGACATTATCACTTAGGAATGTACTCACTTGTGTTGCCAGCAGTTTAGACATTAATGGCTGTGTGTTGAGTTATTTTGAGGGGACAGCAAATTTGCACTGTTATACAAGCTGTACACTCACTGCTTTACATTGTAGCAAAGTGTCATTTCTTCAGTGTTGTCACATGAAAAGATATAATAAAATATTTACAAAAATATGAGGGGTGTGCTCACTTTTGTATTCACTGGTAAATCATGAATGTAAATGCAACTTGTGCAAGTATTTGTATTTGACATAGTACAAGTCTCTAGCAATCCCCTGTATGACAGAGCTCCAGGACAGGAGTGGTCTGCTTATACTAGCAGGCTGTTTTATCACAGTCTGTATGAAAACTCTCTATAAGTGATTGTTTACACCAGCATGCATGCTGGTTGTCAGTTGTGTAGGGGCAGTGCGATGCATTTTTTTTTAAAACGTTAAAAGGTCCGTTCAGGCAGCAGACAGGGACATCCACGATAAAAACCAGAGGTCAGGGCAGGCAGCAGACATAGATACCCAGAATACAAGTGAAAGGCCAGGGCAGGCAGCAGAAATGCATAACCAGGATACAAGCTGGAGGTCAGGGAAGGCATTGGACATGAATAATCAGGATACAAGCCAGAAGTCAGGGCAGGCAGTAGACAAGCATAAGCAGGATATGAGCCAGAGGTCATACGAACTAGCTAGAGGTACATTGCAATCAGTACAAGGAAAGGGCATTGCTCTGATTGGATAGGTAAAACCCAAAAGGGTGTACGGCTGCATGACATAAAGGTGGAAGTGGCACTACATCAGGAAAGGTAAGTAGCAATGACAATTTTTTGTCATTTCCCACACACTGAGTCGTCTGTTACTTAAGAATTTGAAAAAAAGAATTTTCTTTAAAAAAAAAACGTTTTAGTTAACAATTGAGTATACAGTTACCGGTTTGTAATTCTTTGTGAATTCCTGAGAGACGAGGGTAGCTCTTTATTATATATTCGGAGGATAAGAGAGACCAGAAGCTGCGGACATTGTCCTTGTCACAAGTCAGAAGCCAAGTAAGAAGAGCGTGGAAGGCTTTCTGTGCTCCCATGCCTTCACCTGCCCGCTGGGTCTCCTGTGAAAAAAAGTAACGGTAAGAAATTATTTGAACTGTAAATTGTTACCTTTAACTGTATTACCAAAAGCAAACAAAACAGCAAACAGGGTTGTCCAACCTGCGGCCCACAGGTGGCATGTGTCCTTAGTCGACTATGATTGCAGCCCAACACATAATCGTAAACTTACTTAAAAATGTTGATTTTTTGGGGGGAGGGGGATTTTTTGTAAAAATGCAGTTACATTTAGCGAACACATGCCCCAGAAGAAAAATGTGACAGTGTCTCTTTACTGGACTTTTATAAGTTTTATCTTCCCAAAGAAAAATATTCCACTCTTCACAATTACACCTTATTCATGTCACCAGTTTTTGGCAACATCTGTATTTGTAAGCAACTATTTTCAGGGATGAAGCACACGAAGGGCAAAATTAGAACAAAAATATCTGATGAGCACCCTGAGAATTCATTGAGGATTGCTGCTACATCCATGGAACCAGATACTGATGTGTGTTATTTTATAAAAAACAGTGTCAAATATCGCCCTAGATTTATGTTGCTCCTTTTACTTTCATAGTAAAAAATATTAATAAAAAAAAATGAGTTTGATTACGCAGATAGGTCCATTATATATATATATATATATATATATATATATATATATATATATATACGTGATCTGATAACTTGTGATCTGCTATAAATAGCGCTCCCTAAATGGGCAGCGCTTCCAAAGCTCCTTAAAATCGCTGCAAAATTGGTCTTTTTTCTTTTTTTTTTTTAAAGTCTTGTTGTCACGTGACCTTAAAAAACCCTGCCCCCTAGCGCCCAAAAAAAGCGCAGAAAAAGCACGGCTTAAGCACAAAAACGACTGGCACTTTAGCGCTGTTTTAGCGCCGCTGCAGTGTGAAAGGGGTCTAAGTGTATTTTATGTTTGGTCCATGACAAACTTCTTCCATTGATGCTAAGGAAGGTCAAAAGGCTGGACACCCATGATCTAAAGGTTCTGAAAGCTTAAGCTGACCATAAGCAGAGTGAATTTCATCGAAGGCCTGGTGAGCCTGCTAACAATTATTACTCAGTGGGTGGCCCGTTGGCCTTCTCCTGCTCAACATCTTTCATTTTTATAAAAAAGAAGCCAGGTAGATTATGGTTGGCTGCATGCAAACAGCTGCAGGCACTGTTTGGGTATTTTGACAGGCGGTGGTGCCAGCCATCAGAACATAAATTCAGGCACACATTTTTTTTTCAGGCCAGAGAGATTTAATGGCTGGTCACATATTTGTCACTATGATACACACTTGCAGATGATAACATCTACCTGAAATTTGTCTTCAGAAACAAGGTCTCTGTCCATCATACCATACAGAAGGGGGAACAGGTCAGTAATCGCCACTGCTATTTCTGTGCGGTGCCATTTCAGGAGTGCTTTGAGATCTCTCCCTTCAGAGGAGTCCTTTTCAGACATTTTCTACAAACAACAGAAATATACTTGCTTAAACCTGAACTCCAGACAAACAGCTAAATACACAAATGAAACACATATAAAGTATTGGGGCTCTTTTACTTGTCAAAGGAGTTGAATTTCCTGCCAAGTAGCACCAGTTGCTGCAGGTTAGGAACATTAATGCCCCGGATACACAGGCGGATTTTCTGACGGGAAATGTTGGATGTGAAGTTGTTGTCGGAAAGTCTGACCGTGTTTATGCTTCATCAAACATTTGATGTTGGAATTTCCGCCAACAAATGTTTGATAGCAGTTTCTCAAATTTTACACCAAAAAAACTTGTTGTCGGAAAGTCCAATCATGTGTACACAAATCCATCGCACAAAAGTGCTCTGAATCAAGCAGAAGGAGCCGCACTGGCTATTGAACTTCCTTTTTCTCAGCTCGTCGTAGGTGTTGTACGCCACCGCGTTCCCACGTTCAGAATTTTTGGCCAACATTTGTGTGAGACAAGACAAGTTTGAGCCAACATCCTTCGAACAAAAATCGGTTTGTTGTCGGAAAATCCGATCGTGTATACGTGGGATAACAGTTCTCCTCCCCACCTTCTGCCAGTGACTGTGATAGTAGAAGCTAATCTGTTACCTTGCTCTCTCTGGCTATCAGCATGCTCATCGCACAGGAATACCATTGATTGCTACCTTGTGCTGCTTCTGTCTGCCCCAGTCTGAGCTCTGATGTGCAGGGGCTGCAAGAGGCTAATACCAAGTACAATTCAGGTACTTACACTACTTGCATTTGTTAAAAATGCATTACTGAATAAAAAGCTGTGTATTTTATATATGCCTGGAGTTCAGCTGCCAGTTTTATGTATTATTTGCTCTGAATGTTCCTTCTTCTCTCCATTAGGCATTGTGGAATATATACTGCTGGTGCAGACAAAGCACCACTTTGCAGCAGTTATGGATTCTTCAGGATACTCTTATGCCGTGTACACAATATCTGAATTTTGGTGGGAAAAAGCTCTGATGATTTTCCTGATGTAATTCCAATGGGATTTCGCTCAAGCTGTCTTGCATACACATGGTCACACCAAATTCCGACTGTCAAGAACACAGTGGCATACAACGCATACGACGAGACTAGAAAAAGGAAGTTCAATACCCAGTAGCCACTAGCCAATATCTTCCGTCTCGTAGTTGAATCTGAGCATGCGTGAGTTTTTGCGTGTCGGAATTGCATACACACGATCGGAATTTCCGATAGAAACTTTTTCCGTCAGAAAAATTGAGATCCTGCTCTCAATCTTTTGCTGGCGGAAATTTGGCCAGCAAAATTCCGATGGAGCATACACACCGTCGCATTTTCAGATGAAAAGCTCTCATCGGTCTTTTGCTGGCCGAAATTCCGACCGTGTGTACGCGGCATTACTATGGCTTATGGGGCATGCTGAGGTTATTGTTTTACCTCAACCAGAGACACACTCTGCCATCTGATAATCTACTACGCATATAAATGACAGTGCTTAGGATGAAAGAAATAGTCTTTAGAAAAAGTAGTAAACCTATGAAGTTTTGATCTTTTATTGTTATAGAACATTAAATCACATTTTTTACACTAATCAACAGAAACAGACACTTTCATATCAAATAGAAAGCAGATCCCTGTAATTTATAAAATATCCACTGTGATTCAATGTTCTGTGACAATAAAGCATGAAAATGTCCAATATGGTGAATATTTTGTTTACTGCATATACAGAACAGGTTTCCAAAAACATCCTCATCACCTAAAAATTTTTAAGAAAAAAAAATTAAAACCCTCACTGTAAAGTAATTGCTCCTGTAAAGAAACAACCATCAGATATTTACATTTCTCATGGTATTCTTACCTGGACACCGAAGTTCTCCCCTTTGTAGACGGAACTCTCTGTAATAATTTCCTTTAAATTGAAGTTGTGATAATTAGTCAGCCAATAACATTAAGAGATGATATTAGGAAAATGAGAGTCCTCCTCTTATTTTTCTATTTAGTCACCTGTCAAGTGAAGGTTCATTGCTGACACACTGAAACCGATACAAAGGGGAAAAGGGTGTTTAAACCACATTAATGAAGGGAGGGAAAGTACAATGTATATCATCCGTGGCTTTGTTCTCTTCTGAACTCTGTTTATGCTGGTATCCATGTGACCGCTGTACTTGCCTCCCAAAAATTAACAAGTGAGAATCTATGGGCTTATTTAGGAACCAAAGCGACAGGGTTCCATAGTTTTTTGACCAGGACAGACTTAAAGATGCCAATTACACCTGAGAGTTTGGTAGTTTAAAGCTTGAAAATGCTCAACATTCCAAATTCCATGTTTTTTCAATTATGCATGTTCTTACCTGGGCATAGTGTCACTTGAAGCCCGAAGGTCGAAAAAGTACATGCGTTTCTTTTGAGCTACAAGCTTCAAGCATTTTTGGCTCCAGTAGACTTCAACTGAAAAAATGCAAAACACATGAAAACACACATATCACATGCTTTTTCCATAGTAACTAGCTTTCCATTAGCTAAAAATTATTTAAAAAAAGCTCGAGCATCAGACATCCTCAAAAAATTGAAAAAACGCTAGACAAACGCGAAAAATGTTGGCAGCCACCACCAAAGATGCTCAATTCAAGTGTGAATGCAACCTCAAAAGCCTCTGAACAACAGTGGGGAACCTTAAAGGTGTAACAAATAAGAAACATAGAAAAGACAAAGTACAGTAAGATTTTGGATGAGTTTGGGCAGACCGGCATCAAGTCATTATGTTGTTTCTTATGCATTTCAGTTTATAATATAACACACATTAATGGATCAGTTCATCCAATATTAATATTTTAAATATACAGTAATGCTAGTGGGCTAAATCATTCATATGCTTACAGAAAAGGTGAGATTGCCATTCTGGAGATCTTGCCTTTGCACCCCTCCTCGCAACCATCATGAAGTCTCAATCATCTTTGTTGTCTCAATCATCCTGCTGCAATTTTTCTAAAGTAGTATTTGTAAAAAATTTTGTACATTGACTCCTCCTTTAATGGTCACAGGTGGGTGAAATAGGGAATGTGGATGCAAGGATCTCTCTACCTGGGTCCCCAAGAGCTATGCAGCTGGGTAATTCACATTGGCCATATCTATTTTCCATTAATGTGATATGAAGGACTTTTTCATATGATAGAAATTGCAGTCACTTGGTTTTTAACCTACTTGTGGAGTAGTACAAGGAGATACTTATCAATTTACTTTAACCAAGTGACATTTTCATGCAAGAGCCACATTTGTACAAAGGAAATGGGCAACCTGATGAAATGCTGTGACGTCATGCAATACATTGGACGCTTTCATTGGGAAGTGTTTTTACTGAGGGCCTGTTCACAATTAGTGCGCTATGGTAACATGCTTGAAACACCACACATTACCCACTGCAATACGTTGCACTGCAGTATGGTTATGAATGGACCGTTAGGCTGGATTCACACCTATGCCGTTTTAGTGCTTTTTGCATTTTGCAGATTTGCACTACAGTCCATTTAACATGGTTTCCTATGGAACACGTTCTGTAGCGCAAACCTGCAAAATGCAAAAAGCACTAAAAATGCATAGATGTGACTCAGGCCTTAGGGTGAGATTTTCTAAAACTGGAACACTCAGAACCTGGTGCAGCTGTGCATGGTAACTGATCAGCTTCTGAATTCAGCTTGTTCAATTAAGCTTTGACAATAAAACCTGGAAGCAGATTGGTTTGGAGCTTTGGATTATAGAGAGTTACACCAGATTTTGCACTCTCCAGCTTTAGTAAATAACCTCCTTAGTGTTTTAGGTTGGAGTCACACTGTTGTGAAAATGTGTGTTATGCATCTTGGTACGTTGTGGTGCCATTTTTAACAGCACCTGAATGCACCTTGCCCATGTATCTGCATTAAAAAATACCACAACACACAGTAATGTGATAAGTCCTTGTAACAGAGTGGTGACAAAGGAGCTCAATTGGGACACCGTTACCAGGAAGTGCTTGACCAGGGATCTCCATGTATTATTTTACCATTCACAATATATGTGTCCCAAACTATGTCTGCCACTTCACTTAGGTAAATTGCATCAATTTTACATTTAAAAAACAGCTTTTTCGGCTTTATTAAGATGTTCCATCAGGCAGGACTTCATCAACAGCTCTCTAAAACATTCTCTGTGAATCTTTGTAAATTGCAGCCCACCCAGTAAAGTGAATGTGAAGCTTTCCTGGCAGAGTACAGCCAGAATCCCTGACCGAGGATTCACATGACCTATCCAACGTGGTTTAAATCCCCACCTGACAGCTCAGGCAATTAGATCTCTTTTTATCTCACAGTGGGACTTCCCGGACTTTCCAGGAGCCTCTACCCCTAGCCACAATTTAAATAAACAAAAAAGATTGGTAATTATTACAACATAAGGAAACAGAAAGTTTTGGCAACATATAATAAAACAAAATGTAGATAACTTTAACACTACAACATAAATTAGGTGACTTTTTGTTTGGATTCATTCTCATGGAAAGAAGGTATTTTTAAAGACAAGAACTGAATATGAAGACTATACACATTTATATTATTAAAGGAGGGAAAAGTACAGAATTCATTCTTTGAAATCATCTTCCATTGTTCTGAATGATTTAAACTAGGTGAGAATTCCAATTTTCAACTTTAATGATACCCATTGTTCAATTAGGGGCGGCTCTTCAAAAAGCTATTGGACCCGTTTAATAGATCCCGGGATACTAGCAGATCATATGGAAAGGAGAGAGTGCCAAGAAAAAGAAAAACCACCAAACAAAATGTTTTTAGACACACTAATGAAGCAAAAAAAGCAAATCATTTCACTGGCTTCTCCAATCCATCTTCATCGGGACTAAACATCATTTGTGAATCCTAATTCAGTACTGCTAAAATAGTATGATATAGTATAAAACAGGTATCTAAAGAGCATGTCATTTATGCTAAGGATCTAGTTTTAAAATTAAGCGGTTTAAAATTTTTTTTATGTAATTACAAAGTATCAATGTTGTATAAAAAATTTTATATAATAAAAAAATTATAAGCATGAAGGACATTAACCAATATTTTAAGCTGTTAAACACATTGTCTTTAAGCAAAAAAAATCTTTCAGCCCGAAGGCCAAGAATCAACACCAAATAATAAATATTTAAGAAATTGATTAAGATTACAAGATAAAATGTATGTATAATGTTAATTTTTTTTAGCTAAACAATATTGCTATTATATATGTATATATATATATATATATATATATATATATATATATATACATACACACTGCCTTGAAATAGTATTCATACCCCTTGAAATTTTCCAAATTTTGTCATGTTACAACCAAAAAACCACAAGTATTTTATTGGGATTTTATAAAGGAAAATGATAAATGGTTTTCAGCATTATTTACAAATAAATATCTGAAAAGTGTGGAGTGAATTTGTAATCAGCCCCCTGATTACAAATATTTACTCTGATACCATTAACTAAAATCTAGTGGAACTAATTGCCTTCAGAAGTCACTGAATTAGTAAATAGAGTCCACCTGTGTGTAATTTAATCTCAGTATATATAAAGCTGTGCTGTGAAGCCCTCAGAGGTTTGTAAGAGAACCTTAGTGAACAAACAGCATCATGAAGTCCAGGGAACACAGCAGACAGGTCAGGGATAAAGTTGTGGAGAAGTTTAAAGCAGGGGTAGGTTATAACAAAAAAAAATATCCCAAGCTTTGAACATCTCTTGGAGCACTGTTCAATCCATCATCCGAAAATGGAAAGAGTATGGTACAACTGCAAACCCACCAAGACATGGCTGTTCACCTAAACTGAGAGGTGGGGCAAGCAGAGGAGCATTAATCAGAGAAACAGCCAAGGTAACTCTGGAGAAGCTGCAGAGATCAACAGCTCAGGTGGGAGAATCTGTCCACAGGACAACTATTAGCTGTGCATTCCACAAATCTGGCCTTTATGGAAGAGTGGCAAGAAGAAAACCATTGTTTAAAGAAAGCCAAAAGAAGTCCTGTTTACAGTTAACAAGAAGCCATGTGGGGGGCGCAGCAAACATGTGGAGTAAGGATGTTAAATGCCAAATGTTTTGTAATGCTGATTCGTTTTAATACATACAAAAAAATACATGTGGAATAAGTTGCTCTGGTCAGATGAAACCAAAATTTTACTTCTTGACCTAAAAGCAAAACGATATTTGTGGCGGAAAACTAACTCTGCACATCCCGTGAGCACACAAACCCGCCCCCAAAGATGCTGCTTGCAGGACCTTTTCTAACGTCCTGCAAGCGCACCACCCGAGTGCGAAAGGCAGGCGCTATTCAGGTGCTATTTCTAGTGCTAAAATGCCTGAAAACTGCCTCAGAGTGAAAGGGGTCTTATAGTCTACAAATGTGTAAAGAGAGGTCCTCCAAAAGAGGGACCACTCTTTACTCATTTATGTATGGGATGGTGGCAACGCCTCAATCAACTTTTGTTGAAACCTCTTTTTGAGTTATAGTTTGCAAAAGACTTGAGACTGGGGCGGGGTTCACCTTCCAGCAGGACAAAGACCCTAAACATACAGTCAGAGATACAATGGAATGGTTTAGATCAAAGCATATTCATGTGTTAGAATGGCCCAGTCACAGTCCACACCTAATTCCTATTGAGAATCTGTGGCAAGACTTGAAAGTTGCTGTTCACAGACGCTTTCCATCCAATCTGACAGAGCTTGAGCTAATTTGCAAAGGAGAATGGGCAAAACTTTCACTCTCTAGATGTGCAAAGCTGGTAGAAACATCCCCAAAAAGACTTGCAGCTGTAATTGCAGTCAAAAGAGATTCTTCAAGGAATTGACTCAGGGGGGCTGAATAAAAATGCACGCCACACTTTTCACATATTTATTTGTAAAAACTTTTTAAAACCATTTATCATTTTCCTTCCACCTTTCAATTATGTGAAACTTTGGGGGTTATTTACAAAAAAGAAAATCAACTTTGCACTGCAAGTGCACTTAGAAGTGGAAGTGCAGTCGCTTTAAATCTAAGGGGTAGATCTGAAATGAGTGGAAGCTCTGCTGATTTTATTATCCAATCATGTGCAAGTTAAAATGCTGTTTTTTTATTTTCCTTGCATGTCCCCCTTAGATCTACAGCGACTTTACTTCCAAGTGCAATTTCAGTACACTTGCAGTGCAAAGTCGATTTGCCTTTCGTAAATAACCCCCTTTGTGTTGGTCTATCACATAAAATCCCAATAAAATACATTTACGTATTTGGTTGTAACATGACAAAATGTGGAAATTTCAGGGAGTATGAATACTTTTTCAATGCACTGTACATAAAGCCTCCTTATCTACATGGCTGGAGCTATCAGAATTAAGCCGACTGTAGACGGTCCAAATATTGACCAATGAACCGGAGGAGATTGGATCCATGTATGGGCAGGCTAAATGTACCCAAGTTGACCGATTTATCAACTTGCGTAGAACTAGCCTGTAGGATTTTACATGCGACTATTGCTAGCTGCTGTTGTATCCGCTAGCAATAATCACTGTGTTCTCTGGTGGGGATGGCTACACAGAAGGGATTCCCCTACCAACACGGACTGTATTGATGGGGGAATCGAGCAACCACAGGTTTCAGGCAAGAAAATTGTTCCATCTATGGTCAGTCTTAGGTGATCCATAATAAACGAAAGCAGTTAAAAGTGTTAGCTCCTATAGAAAGACTTATCTGTAAATAGTATTTCATCTACATAAATGTCAGTGTTCCCAAAAAAGGGACAGTAAAAAGGGAAGAATGCCTTAAAAATTGCAGACTGGACCCAAAGCAGGGTTCTGAAATGGATTATAGAAGGGCATAGTGTGTATAAAAATGAAAATGACTGGAGAGAATATTACAGGCAGACTGGATAGTCTATGAATTGCAAGTGAAGTAGATGTAGAAATGTAATAAATCATGTACAGACAAGAGAAAAATGTATCAGTTTTTGAACAGAAGAGACAGTTGTGTTGAAAAGCAGACAGAACTGTATTAAAATGGGACACAGAGCAAGGGTTTCCAAACTACAGCCTGTGGGTCACATTGGGCCACTACAAGATTTTAACCGGTCTGCAGCAGTTTAGGTCATGCTTTTTTCATGGTACAGGTGGCCTGTCCGCCAGTATCACAACAACCAATGTCACTGAGCAGCCAGGACACACAGCGTCATTCATTTCTCTGGTGCTGGTGGCTGGTCTAACAGTAAAATGGGAACGTACAATGCTGATCTAGGGTGGTGGTATCTACAACCCAACATTCAGAAGAGGACCTGCTCTGCCTCCCGATCTCTGTCCAAACTTGCTTTGCCTCCCTCCCTGTGCCATGCTGCCCCTGCTTTTATGATTGTAAAGCAGGACAGGGAGACTGAGGATTCTTATGTGAATGGGGAGCTCTAATGTACAAGGGAGGCCTCTGATGTGAGGTGGGCATTGATGTGGAGGGGGATTAAGGCACAAAACTTTATCCTGGCCCACTTATGTCTTAAAGCAAACCTTCTTTAAGATAACAACCAACATGACCATATCCTCCTTCTTCCAATAGCAATGTGACAGGTTTCTGACCTACCAGTCTATTCATTTTATTATCACTAAATGCTAAATCCTGTTGTCTGCATTAACCATTGTAATCTTTTATTTCTTTAAGCCGAGACCCTGAAACCACTTCGCAACACAAAGATGGTTGGAATACTTCAAGAAACCCAACCTCTTTCACAAAGCAAAGGATGAGTTCCCATTTCAGTACACTTGTAAATGCTTCACTCTACTTAGATCTGGACCACCCATCCACTAGTTAGGAAGGGTCCCTGTGTGTTGTTCTTGGAACGCTTTATTGGAAGAGGAACACTACATTTAGTATAGTGCCAATGTTTAAGTCAATGTACTACATTGTAAACAATTTCAACATACAACTGATCCTCCCCCCCACGCACACACACACTCATTTATCAACCATGTGTGTCTGCAATATAGAAGTAATTCTAGGGTCAAGTGACACTTTGCTAAATTGTTGTAGAGGTCAGCAACCAGGTTTCACAATCCAAAGAAGGATACATCTCCTAATTCCTTTTACTGGCAATTTAGATCACCACAATGACTATTTTGAGAAGTGAAGTAACTTATTCTGGAACACTTAAGTAACCCGAATTTTGTAACAATTTTAAGACAAATATTCTTTTAATTAAGTGCCTATTTTTGTTCCATGTCTTCATCCCTTTTTTTTAAAATCTTTGCCAGGATGGTACAGCTTTGCCTTTCTGTATCTGTTAGAGAACTGCTTATCTTGGAAACTGGCTTCTGGTGCTTAGACTTTCTGTCTGCAGCATAAGCCCCCTGACCAACCCCTGGTAACTTTCAACGTCACTGCATCCAGCTTTCTTCCAAAATAATTATTTTAATCGAAAGGAATCATGCATCAATTCGATTTTGACGCTGGCTTGGCCAACCATGGCTTTAACTAAAGAGCTCTGGAGTCTGTTAAAAGCATTGCCTGGGGAAAGCATTGCCCTAACTTTATCTCTAATCCTGTGGTCTCCAAACTGCATCCTGGGAGCCGGATGTGGTCCTTTTGCTTGCCTTTTTCTGGCCCTTGGAGCACTATTTCACCAACTGACCCCAATGATGTGGCTTTACTTCCCCTACTGACACCATCAATCGGGCACTATTGTTCCACTGGTACTAACGATGGGGCACAATTTCTCCCATTAAAACCAATGATGGAGCACTGATGTTAAGGCATTTTCTACTCCCATTGGTCACAGTCCCCCCCCCCCCAAAGCCTGAAGGACAGCAAACTGACCCTTTGCTTACAAAAGTTTGGAGATCCCTGCTCTAATTATCTGAATTGATGTTTATTTTAGAAAGACTCTGGCCATGCTTAGCTCTTGTAAAAATGTAGTAATTTGCTCTGGGTCTATGCTATTTCTAATTGCTGTTTCAATATTTGATATCCAGGTGACATTAGCTTTTGCTATGGCATTCAGTGTGACTGCTGGCTTAAATGCACCTGTACGCTGAGTAAATGTTTTTTTTTAAATCCAAACAGATCTTGCAATCCAACAGATCTTTAAGACCCCTTTCACACCACACCGCCCTTTGCGTCGGCAGTAAAACGTCGCTATTTTTAGCGGCGTTTTACCGCCGGATTTGCGGCGCATTTCGGCCACTAGCGGGGCACTTTTACCCCCCGCTAGCGGCCGCGAAAGGGTTAAAACCACCGGCAATACGCCGCAATATCGGCGTTTTGCCGGCGGCATTACAGCGCTGCCCCATTGATTTCAATGGGGAGCAGCGGTGGAGGAGCGGTAAACACACCGCTCCTTCACCGCTCCAAAGAAGCTGCTGGCAGGACTTTTTTCTGACGTCCTGCCAGCGCAGGGCTTTCACACTACAAACAATGGTGCAGCTTCTTTAGGGCGGATTGCAGGCGCTATTTCTAACGCTATAGCGCCTGCAAAACGCCCTGGTGTGAAAGGGGTGTAAATGTAACTGCATCCTCCACTGGCAGCATTACGACCCCTTTCACACCACACCGCCCATTGCGTCGGCGGTAAAACCGCTGGATTTGCGGCGCATTTCGGCTGCTAGCGGGGCGCTTTTACCCCCGCTAGCGGCCGCGAAAGGGTTAAAACTGCCGGCAATACGCCGCAATAGCGGCGTTTTGCCGGCGGTGATACAGCGCTGCCCCATTGATTTCAATGGGGAGCAGCGGTGCAGGAGTGGTAAACACACCTCTCCTTCCCCGCTCCAAAGAAGCTGCTGGCAGGACTTTTTTCTGACGTCCTGCCAGCGCACCACTGTAGTGTGAAAGCCCTCGGGCTTTCACACTACAGACAATGGTGCAGCTTCTTTAGGGCGTTTTGCAGGCGCTACTTCTAACGCTATAGCGCCTGCAAAACGCTCTGGTGTGAAAGGGGTCTACATGTCTTGCCAACTTCATAAGTGATCCAGAAATGATTTGTTAACCCTACTTTATTCTTCTAGTATGATATTCCTAATTTCCTATTTGAAAAAAAAACAAACAGTGAACATCTATCTTCAGAAATGGATAACATTTTAATTTTTTTTTGGTGATGGGATGATGATATTGATGTGAAGGGGAGCCAGAATGGCTTATTCTGTTTGCATACCATTGGTCATGGGGAGAATGGTACTCACCTGAGAAAATTCTCTGTGACGAGAATATACAGTATATACTGTATATACATATCATTGAGTGTAAGTATGAGAATACAAGAAAGAGAATATATAGACAAACAGATCCATCTACAAGAACCTAACAGGTCTGACACTATAGAGACCTCGAGAAGAGTAGAACAACACAATACTCTCTCCTTGGACACCATTAAAAAAGCAGCTTTTAAAAAGGGTGACATTGGCTGTGACAACGCTATGTCATATGCACATGCCCTTTGTATTTCTTGTGTTTTCCTTATAAAGCGCTTTGAGAAGCAACATTTAAAAGCGCTATTTAAAATAAAGTTTATTATTATTATTATACAAGAGACCATCGAGCTACTGCAGTATGGACAGTGAGGGAAGACATTCAGCACATCCTACCAGTCACCTATCTCCTGAAATTTCTATGAAGGGCAGAGCAGCAAAAGAAGGAAGCAAAGAGGAGGAATCATGGAATGCAAGTCCCAAGACCAACAGAATGGTGGACCTCTGTGGGAACTTGTGTAGAAGTTGCATAGCTTTCACCCAGAAGAGGCTGAGCCTGTATGGCGAAGTTTATCTAGAGAACAATAAGGGTTTTTATTATTTTTAAAGGGATTCTAGTCCTAATGATGAAGAGAAAAAAAAATAATGGGATTGGCAGAGAGTGGGCTACAATTTATTGTTAGCCAATCCTAGAGTTTTGCGTGGAGAGGATCCACGATCCATCATATGAGCTATGAAGATGCATCAGAAAGTTACATTTTTGTTATTGGGTTCAAACTAAGTTTAAAGGAAAGTTGAGAACAATTAAATGTATTCATGTATGAGTGTTGCCTACCAGTAAAGTATAACTGCTTTATGTATAAACCCATCAACACGGGCAGCATCAATAGCATGTACAGCACTTAAGCTGGCCTTACAGTTTTTTTTTAATTCAATTTCCGTTACATTTACCTTCAACTATGTAGTGCAAGGGCCTTCCTGATTGCATACAAATTGAAAGTGTTTAGCTTTGAGCTCAATATGTTCTTGGTAAATCAAAAGGAAGAGCCTTATCAGAATTGCCAGCATAGAAGCTTTGTAGCAATACCTCCAACACAACAACATAGAGGGGTGGGGTAAAGGGAATATTTACTATGGAGTCCAGTCATAATAGCCTGTTATCTCCTGGAGAAAATAAATGTAATAAATAGCACAAGTTGTATACAGTAAACATGAAACATGTCTGATGGGCTGTGCAGTTATTGCTACAATAGAGCTAAAAGATAAAAATAGCTTGGTAGTTCCCCATTTACATCAACTCACTGTTTGGTAATCCCCAATTCAGATTTCAGTGTAGCATAAAAGGGACATTTTCATTTCAGTCTTTAAGCTCATTCTAAGTCAATCATGTATGTAAATTTTTATAGCTTTTCAAATTATCAAGATGCTGAAATATATATTCAGGTATTGAAACTCTGTCTTATTTTGCTGTCTGGCGCTACAGATTTATTTATTTATTCATGGTACGTATGTAGTGCTATCAATTTATGCAGAGCTTTACATATTCTGTATATATTGTACATTCACATGAGTCCCTCCCCTATATATATATATATATATATATATATATATATATATATATATATATATATATACACACAGCATGGCCAAAAATATTGGCACCCCTGCATTTCTGTCAGATAATTCACCACTTCACCAAGAAAATTGTTGCAGTTACAAATGTTTAGGCATTCTCATGTTTATTTCTTTTGTTTGTATTGGTATGAAACGAAAAACAAAAAGCCAAAAGCACATTCCACGCAAAACTCCAAAAATGGACTGGGCAAAAATATTGGCACCCTCAATTTAATATTTGGCAGCATATCCCTTGGAACAAAATAGCTGAAATCAATCGCTTCCTGTAACCATCAATGAGTTTCTTAAACCTCTCTGCTGGAATTTTGGACCACTCTTCTTTCGCCAACTGCTCCAGGCCTCTCAGATTGGAAAGGTTTCTTTTCCCAGCTGCTATTTTGAGATCTCTCCATAGGTGCTCTATGGGATTTTGATCTGGATTTATTGCTGGCTAGTTCAGTACAATCCAGGGCTTTGGATTTTTGCCCATGACTGTATATACAAACACAAAGGGGTAGATTTACTAAAGCTGATGCACTCAAAATCTGGTGCAGCTGTGCATGGTACCCAGTCAGCTTCTAACTTCAGCTTGTTCAATTAAGCTTGGTAAAAAAAAAAAACTGGAAGCTGATTGTTTGCACTCTCCAGCTTTAGTAAAAAAAAACAAAAAAAAACAAAACAAAGGGAGTTATTTACTAAAGGCAAATCCACTTTGCACTACCAGTGCAAACTACAAGTATTAAGTGCACTTGAAAGTGCACTTGGAAATGCAGTCGCTGTAGATCCGATGGGGACATGCAAGGAAAATAAAAAAACGCATTTTAGCTTGCACATGATTGGATAATAAAATCAGCAGAGCTTCCACTCATTTCAGATCTACCCCTCAGATTTACAGCGACTGCACTTCCAAGCGCACTTTCAGTGCAATTTCAAGTGCATTTTGCACTTGTAGTGCAAAGTGGAGTTGCATTTCGTAAATAACCCCCAAAGTGTATATGTAGATACACGTATACACATAACCATCATGTATTAACATCAGTCACTTACAAAACTTCAGCTGCTAGGTCTAGCTTCATTGTCACTTGCCATTTTACCATGTCTCTTTTCAGAGATAAGAAAGAGGGACACCACCCAAGGCAACAATGTTCTGGTTACATGATGTAGGATTGTAATTGCAATGTGGGATTAAATATGCAAAAAAATATTTGCCTTCAAATAATATTTTTACACTTTTTCTGTTGTTTTGGCTTTTCAAGATAGCAAACATTATATTGTCTGCTGATTAGGCAACAGCAGAGGGATTCAGCGTGTAAAGTCTTCAGCTTTCCAGTGTGCATCCATGTTTATTTCTTACAGGTTCTTATATATCGCCGTCAATTTACGCAGCACTTTACACATATTTATTGTACATTCACATCAGTCCCTGCCCTCAAGGAGCTAACAATCCCAACCCCTTCACGCCGACGTAATGCAATTATGCGGCCTTCGGCTTCAAGAGGTTGAACCGGGGTGATGCCTGCAGCTGAATCACCCTGCTACCATTTTTTTGAGCCGACGGTTGGCTTTCTTATGATAACAATCAATGCGGCTAAGCAGCTGCTCCCGCTACATTACGCAGCTCGTCTTGGCTCTTCTGCCCTACCGGAAGGCCCGATCGGCCAACCGGCACGTCCGCCGGAGACCCGAACGATGCCGCAATTGCCTTTAATCGGGTATCGAGTATAGTAACCTGGAAGTAATGTCATGACATCTTTTCTGGTTCACTGAAGACTTAAAGGCGCCAGATTTTTTTAAAATTACAGTATTACTGCCTCTTACTGTCACAAGGGATGTTTACATTCTTTGTGACAGCAATAAAAGTGATCAAACTTTTTTTTTAAAGGGACAGTGTAAAAAAAAAAAACTAAAAATAAAATTTTTAAAGCGCACCATCCCTCCGTGCTCATTCACAGAAGTGAGTGCATACGTAAGGCGCATCCGCAAATGTAAACAGTGTTCAAACAACACATGTGAGGTCGTCTGATTGTAACAATTCTAGCACTAGACCTTCTCCGTAACTCTAAACTGATAACCGTTATAAAATTTTAAAGCATCACCTATGGAGATTTTTAAGTACCGTAGATTGTTGCCATTCCACAAGCAATGCGCAATTTTAAAGCATGACATGTTCGGTATCTATTTACTCAGTGTAATATCATCTTTCACATTATACCAAAAATTTGGGCTAACTTTACTGTTTTTTTATTTTTATTTTTTAAATTCATGAAAATTTATTTCTTCGAAAAAATTTAGCATTTAAGAGACCGCTGCGCAAATACAGTGTGACATAAAATATAGCAACGATCGCCATTTTTTTCTCAATAGTCTCTGCTTAAAAATATATATAATGTTTGAGGGCTCTGAGTAATTTTCTATAAAAAAAAAATACTGATTTTAACTTATAAGCAACAAGTGTCAGAAAAAGGCTTAAGCATGAAGGAGTTAAGGTCCTTAACTCACATTCATACACAAGTAAAGAACTCTATTGCAGCCACTAAAATGATCTCACCCTGTGTGTGCCATGGGGTTGATTTACTAAAGGCAAATCCACTCTGCACTACAAGTGCACAGAAAGTGCAGTTGCTGTAAATCTAAAGGGAAGATCTGAAATGAGGTGAAGCTCTGCTGATTTTATCATCCAATCATGTGCAAACTAAAATGCTGTTTTTTATTTTCCTTGCATGTCCCCCTCAGATCTACAGCGACTTTACTTCCAAGTGCACTTTCAAGTGCACTTACAGTGCACTTATAGTGCACCTGTAGTGCAAAGTGGATTTTCCTTTAGTAAATAACCCCCCCCCTGAACTGGCATCCATATCTAAAAGATGTTCCATCTGTTATATATTTTAAAATAACACAATAGCTCGTATTTAGCAAAAGTTATAACACGTCTTTTTTTAGTTTAAGACCAGACTGAATGATGATGAAATGTTTACTGGTATTATCTGTAAAGCCCATTTTTCAAAACAATGTGTCTCTAAAACTTTGGTAATTTGCAGTGTTTACTCTGGAAGTGTGACTCCTTTCACACCTGTAGTAGACAGCACATTTCACACTTTATAATCTCATCATTAGAGGTGTCAAGTCAGCTAAGACGGAAGACTTGTAAAGGCGTGTGCATTTCAATAGATATGTATATCACTCACATAGCTACTACTGCACAAATTTTGCATACTTCCCGGATTATAAAGCAGTGGTCTGACTACTATTCTATGCTCTGATTGTTTTGTTATGGTTGTTGGCTTTTATTGTTGATAGTCATTTCTAGACTTAGCCACCAAGAGTTCTTTATTCTCTAGTGCTAATTCCTGAAATGATTGTAAAACGAAATTTCTTTAATTAAAAAAAATAAACATGCTATTCTTACCTGCTCTGTGCAATCACCCACAACTGCAGGAAGAGAGGAGAAGGTTTTAAGGGGAAACACAGCCATTGGAAGGTTTTTCACCTTAATGTAGAGAAAGCCCTTATGGGAAAAAAATAACTTTGCCTTTAAAACTAATATAAAGTAGGTAAAGCCCAATATTTTTTGTTTTTAGTTTTACATAGAGTAGGGAAAGTTAAAACTCCTACCAAGTTATTTTTTTGCTATCTGTGGTCAGCTGGGGAGATTTCCCTTCACTTTCTGTCCTGAAGGCACAACAAGAAATGAGTGCAAATCTCTCCAATGTGAATAGAATTCCCATCTTAAGCTGGCCAGAAATTATATGATTATCCTTTCCTGCAACCACAGGTGACAGACAT
This sequence comes from Lithobates pipiens, assembly GCF_037356315.1. Taxonomy (NCBI): domain Eukaryota; kingdom Metazoa; phylum Chordata; class Amphibia; order Anura; family Ranidae; genus Lithobates; species Lithobates pipiens. The sequence goes on from NW_027507758.1 coordinate 485,738,918, forward strand.
AGACAGCAAAAAACATGAAAAACAAAAAAATACAAAGGGTCTAAAGCCGTACAGATACCCATCAAAATGCTGCTTCAGCAGGAAACTACAAAATTTTGATTAGTGTGTTTGTATTCACGCTCGACAGAAGTCGATCATTTGATCAAGTTCTATGGAAGGGACATGTTGGAACATTTTCCTTGTTCAGTGTCTGCAGCTGCAGGTGCTACTCTCAGAATACAATGTTTCAGTGGAGGGTGTAGAGGATCCTCCATACACATCTTTTGTGTGTATTGAAGAATCAATTAGTTGCTCCAACAGTGTATTGCCCGCTTAAGTTTTCCCTTCATTATCCAAAATAAAAACAATTACCTTATAGATATAATTCTGATTGGCTGGGTTTACTGCTTTTAAGAACAAGAACTGTTTATTAAAAATGGCCATCTGTGTAAATGGGTCCAGTATTTGTTCCACATCTAGTATATGTACCATACGGCTCTATGTTGACATTTTCACACATATGAAAGTGTATCTGATAGCTTATTGGTTATTAGATGGCAATATTTTTTCCTACATAAAAATTAGTTACCCAACTACTTTCACAAAATATAATTAGCCCAATCTAAATAGATTTTCAGTTAACACACATGTCTAAGATTTAAATTGTGTTGGTAATGCAGCATCTGATGTGATTTTCTGTATGAATTTTATTGTCAGTGCTGTCTCAGCACTGTACTTCTTTGTTAATAGAAAGGGCCAGATACCAGTGCTTTCCTTGAACTGGGCAAAACAATTTGGTAAGAATAGAAAATATTAGGGGGGCTATTGATAAAATGGTCATGGAGTCTGTACAGTCAATACATGCTCATTCAGATTATTTTTGGCTTGTGCTACTCTTCCCCTTCCATTTTCTAACTACCATGACAATCTTCAATTGTTTAGGCTTTGTATGCAGTCTTTTCAAACTGAAAGGTGAAAAGTAAAGCAAAAATATTGCTCAGCACTAAGGAATTCCCTGCTTTTGTATTGAGTGAGTATCAACTTCTAATTACAAACCTCCCTTTAATCAAATCACTTTCTTGTCTTCTTAAGCACTTCCTGCCTGGCAGCAGTAACATAGATAAACTTGCAACTATGCAGAAAGCACCCTGCAAAAAAGGGGTGGTGGAATAAATTCTTCCATGACATGGAAGTTGCACAGTGGTGCTGCCTAATGCTTTCCCTATGCATGGTTGATCTGTTGGTCAAAAGCAACTTCCTTTTTCCGCTAGAAAGGACATTATTCAGCAACTCTGCCATGGGTGCCTTCCAGAATGGCAGGTTGAATGCAGACCTGAAAATGCAGGGGGCAGGCTTGGCTCAAGCACTGCCTAGAGTACCTAAAACTAATCTAAGAAAGTATTATTTTTCTAAAAGAGTAGTTGATGCTTGGAATAAACTACCAGCAGAGGTAGTGAGACAGTCAACAGTAAATGCTTGGGATGAACATAGATCTATAGTCAGACAAAAAAGTTAATGAAAAAAAACCCCAAAAATTTAAAAACTAAACAAAAATGGGCAGACTCTGCCTTTATCTGCTGTCACTTTTCTATGTTTCTTAAATTAAAAGTACAATAAAAATATAAGCAATATTATTTTCATAATATTATATACAAATATATACAATAAGCTCCTAAAACAAATGAACTAATATCTAGTGGGAAAAGTAGTTTTGGCACAGAGATGAGTGTGATAACAATGTAGGACATACAAGGCCACAATCTGCTCTACTCTCTCATTTCATGACTTCCATATTATAAAACAATTATTTGATCCAGATCTGGCCAATCATGACACAAAAGCAGAAACATAACAGGACATAATAATTCATTAAATGCCTCATTAAAATAAGAACCCAACTAATTATTGCCATTTCACTATTTACATGTGACATGATTGGATAAACTGAACCTAGGTGTCATTATAATAACAATAGGAGGCCAATCTAGACAACAATGCATTCAATAGGTAGTGAACTTGCAAAGATCAAGGGATTTTCAATGTGAATTACCACTGAAGCTCTGGGCTATATAAACTTTCAGAGTTATCTAGGATTTAGTACAGTTTGGTAGACTACCAAAGACGGCAACATCTTTGAGCTTTCAGAGGCAGAAGGAGCTGAGCAGGAATGGCCTGGCAATGCACTGCAATCCTGAGCTTCACACTACTAATCACACTGGTCTTGGGAAGACCTAGACCTTTAGAAAGAAGGAAGGCTAGCAATGTTCTGATTGCATCTAGAATGGAACCGAATGCTTCTTTTACACATCATGAAAATATTAATTCCAAAGATCTAAAGATTCCTGTGTACATGATGCAGCTCTACAAGACTCTCATCATGGGCAATGACACTGATTCACCCACGCTGGAACATCCGGTTCTCTGGGGATCAGATTCAGTGCTAAGTCTTACTGCAAAACGTAAGTATTGTTACTTTCTTTTCTTATAAATTCCAATGTCATATTGTACTTTTATCTGTTTTCTAAAAACATTTATTTTTGTAGTTATATGCCATCCCCTCTGTCACAGACCCCACTGTCAAGTGACTATGGAACTATTGTGCCAACATTGCTTACATAGTTTTTTGGACAATATCTACCGGTATCTGTTTAGATATAATGATGCGTTATAACAGCTAAACCAATAAGCTAAATCAGTTGTGATGTGAATTACACAGTAACCCAAATCACATTTAGTGTATTCAAAACAAAGCTGGGTGTGGAGTAAGCCCCAAGAAGTGCCATCTACATGATATACTGTATACTCACTCATAGTAATTGTTATGGGTATCTTTAATTTGGTAGTTCCAGGGCCAAGTTCTCCACATTCAATATTTTACTTTTCCTTGGAATCAGAATGTGGAAACAATATCAGATTATTGAAGGGCATGTACAAGTCCGCAGACCTAAGTAGTGCATTGGAACCTTTAGGTAGATTGATAAATGTCAATTTTAAAATTGATTCTGGTGGCCAGAAAATGTTAAAAATTTGCATAGAATGTGTTTATCTGTTTCCATTAACAATAAATCCAAAATCATAAAAAATGTGCTGCAGTTACTATACACTTAAAAAATAGAATTTAGTGGCTCCTGTACAATTATAAGGTGTTTGATACAAATAGTGGAAGAAATATAACTGATATGATAGTGATAGATGATATTTTATGCATATAATCACAACAGATAAGGTAACTCCAACTTCCGTAAAAATATTACAGTATCATTTTATATAACATTTTCTAGAAATGGCTATAAAGGAAGCCTTTAATTGAGAAAAACATGTAGTGACTATTTTAGAAATTAAATTCTTTCTCAGCAGTTTCTCCAACTAAGAGAACCTGTCTGTGTCTGTTTCTAAAGCCCCATACACACTATCATATTGTCTGCTGATTTTTTCCTTCAGGTTTACCAAAACCATGTAGTACAAGGGCCTGCCTGATTGCATACACATTGAAACTCCTAAGGTTTGACCTCATATTATATGGTTTTGGTAAA